>NW_020524561.1:0-15965 GCF_003368295.1 Carassius auratus
CTGGAGGCGAGAGCCCTATTGTTTTCCTTAGGATTATTTTTGGTTATTATTAATTATTATTATTTATTATTAGGGCTCAAGCCTGGAGGGCGAGAGGCTATTGTTTTCCTTAGGATTATTTTTTTATTATTATTATTATTATTATTATTTTTTTCCAACGTCTCGGGGGCTTTTGGGGCCCTTAACATGCTTAAAAAGTCTTGAAAATTGGCACACAGATTGGAACCTGCGGCCATTAGGGCGGGCAGAGACTGATACACGGGCGTGGCACAGGGGCTCTACAGCGCCCCTGGAATATGGGGGCCATATATCATACATACTTGCTCGTAGACGTATGAAACTCGGTACACATATAAATCTCATCAATCCAAACAACTTTCGTATTGCATATCATAGGCTCCGCCCAACAGGAAGTTGGCTATTTAGGGTTTAGTATTCAATTTTTCGTCAAGTTGTGGGGTTTTGGGGGTCCTTAACATACTCAAAAACTCTTGAAAATTTGCGCACACTTTGGAATCTGTGGCCTTTAGGAGCCTGCAGAGGCTGGGACCCGGGCGTGGCACAGGGGCTCTACGGCGCCCCCTGGAACACAGTCAGAAATGTTGATGTATAGCTCACACATACTTGCACATATTCATATGAAACTCAGTACACATATAGATCTCATCGTGCCGAACAACTTTCGTATTGCATGTCATAGGCTCCGCCCAACAGGAAGTCAGCTATTTAGAGTTATGTAAAAAGCGCATGCTCTGGAATTGAAATACTTGTCATAGGTTTTTTCTCGATTGCCGCAAACTCGGTCAACATGATCTCAAGACATTGGGGATGAAAATTGCCAGGGGATTTTTGATATCTCGAACGGTTTGCTCGTGGCGAGGCGTTGAATTTATGGCGAGAATTGAGAAACAGGAAGTGTCTAATACCATCCACATACATTTCCTAATTTTAATCAAACTTCATCAGATTATTCATTGTATGATGTCGATCGCATATATGTGACTATTAGGAGTCAAAGTTATAGCGCCAAACTGGCAGCAGGGAAGTGTGTCATTTTTCAAAATGCTTTGAATTCAGCATCTTATTTTTACTCGATTTGCTTCAAACTTCATCAGAATAATGTAAACACAGCCGATATAAATTGCTGGGGGGATATTGGATATCGAAAAATATGTTGCCCGTGGCAACATGTCAAACTGGAATACTTCTCAGGTGATTTTGAGGCATATAACATGCTTAGAATTTCATCAAACTCAGAACACATATCAGTATTAGTGACAGCTAGACACTGGCAAAAGTTCATAAGGAAGGGCGTGGAAGAGGCACTCTATAGCGCCACCTTTTGTCAAAAGTGAGGGGGTTAGTTTTAGCTACAGACACCAAACTCAGTACAAAAATTGTTCTTATCAAGACGGACAACTTTCTAATTCACAGTCATCAGCTACGACCAACAGGAAGTCGGCTATTTTGATTTGAATGTGGATTGTTTTTTACATTTAGCTGTGAATTAATGCATACTGCTCAGAGGAGAGTAACACTATACACACCAAACTTGGTGTACATGTTGAAAAACATTGAGGAACTTAAATTGTGAATGGGTTTTGGATAGCTTGGATGGTTTTGTCGTGGTGATTTTTTTAAATGACAATAAAGAATGGAATTATTAATTTTCCTGCATTTTTAAATTCCAAACACTTCAAAACCTTTTTTCATACAGAAAAAAAGTTATTCTGAGTAAATATGCATAGTTTCATGACTTTACAACACTGTATGGATAACAGAAAATTAAAAAACTGTCAGACATCTCATATCACTCTGTCCATCTGTTTGAGTGTGTGTGCTTAGACTTCCATTGTCTGAGAGAAATAGCGCCCCTACAGGTGCAAGTACCGGCAAAAAAAAGGGAGGAGACTGTCTTTTGGTTTCACTTTTAAAATCGGTTTAAAATACAAATAAATACTTGGATTTAATTCACACTGACAAGCTAAACCAACATATATGATTATTACCAGCTCAGGGCTCACTTAATAATTGATGTGTGGTCAGTGATACGTGAGAAACACGAGAGATGATCACCGCTCTGAGCAGGAGCGTGTGGAATGACGAGCTTCAGAAAAAAAACGAAGTTTATTCTTGTTTTATAGCTATTAAAAATAAAGTATTGCAGCGATATCACACAATTCACCAATTAGAAGCACACCAAGAGCTAAATTAAGATGTTTTTGAACTGTTGTGTGTGAAAATGAAATATTCGCGGCTGCCCTATATCTGAAATCACTGCCTCCGATCAGCGCGCACAGTGTCACAAGTTCAAAACTAACGAATTTATTCTTGTTTAAGAGCTTTTTAAAATAAATTATTGCCATAAATGCACACAATACATCCATTATAACACAACACGAGCTAAATGCAGGTCTTTTGTGACCCGTTTAAGTGTGCAAGACTATTGAAAGCGCGACTGGCAGAATAACATATATCTCTCGAGATGCAGGATTCTGCCTTTCGTCGTAAGAACGAACACTTCAAGGACAAGATTATTTCAAAATACATAATAGCTTGGCGAATATAAACGAAAACAGCCACGTGAACATAAACTGTTGAGAAATAAATCTAAAGTGGATCTACTGGAATTTAATATTAAGTGACCGCATACCAGCTGCTTCTGTCTTCAATTTTAATCTATATAAAAAAAATTAAACTCATTCATCTTGGCTGCTTGTTTAATGTGTGTACGTATCTATTTATTATTTTGCTCTAACAAGACTTAATCTATATTTAATTAATCAATTACATTTTATTTTACATTTTATTTTTCCATTTCTGCATCTAAACGCCTAAAAACTATTGTATACTTTTGTTAGCAATTTCTTTATCGTCCAATTTATCTGGTGTACACGCTTTTATTTTCATAATAAACTTGTTTGTTAGATTATACACAGTTATAGTGGTCTATAATAAATATTAACAGGTTTTATTCAAGCTGTTTAGAATGATTGCCATAGGATAATTTTTTAAAATGTAAATCCAAAAATAAATAAATAAATAAATACAAAACATTGGAAAAGAATAACTTTTACTTTTTTATACATTTTGTATAGTTTCATAGTTTTATGCATTATAGTTATAAAACAAACATTTTTAAAAATCCTAAAAAACCTTATTTGTGCTGCAAATAATAATTTCAAACTAATTTGATACTGACCTCTGACATCCTGTGACATGATATTTATTTGAATTGACATAATCTCATGGATGTAACAGTAAATCTGTTCAGCTCACAGATCAAGACTAAGCTGTAATGCAAGCAGAACTTTCACAAATGCTTGTAGGTCAATAAAATCATTACAAAACACTTACAAATCATTTAAGGGATTTGATAACACTGTAAAATAATGTCTAATTTGTTAACATTAGCAAATGCATTGATAACACTTTATAATAACTGCACTCATTAGTAAATAGTCAGTTCATGCTTTATAAAGCCTTGTCCCAATATTAATAGTCAGTAGTAAGCAGTTTATAAATACAGCTATAAATAGCTTGTTCTTGGTTTATAAGCACATTTATTAAAAAGGAGAATAAAGGGTCAGTTATCTTCCTATGAAAAAAAAAATAAAATAAAAAAATAAACAAACAACACAGATTGATACAGAACTCAGAAATGTTATTGTGGATTTATGATAAACTCAGCCTGTAAATGAATTCATACTCCTCCAAGAAGACACAAGTAGTTCACACCAAACTGTTTTAACATGAAGCCAATATACTGAAGATGTTAAATTTCGAATGGGTTTAGGATACCTTAAATGGTGTGGCCATAGCGATTTATTAAAGTAACATAAAAAAAATACAATAGTTATTTTACTATATCTTTAAAAATTTTAATTCCAACTCTTCATAATTTTTTATATACGTAGAAGTCATCATTTGAAGGAAGCACAGTAAGTTTCATAGCTTTATCATTTTCAAGAGCCAGCATAAAATTAAAACTATCATAACATATAAATCAAGCTTGCAATTCTTAGTACCAATAATGGCCACCAGATGGAGCTATAGGATTACTTTTAAATAATTATTGTAGAAACAAGTATGATTTAAATCATTTATAGATATCTTTCAAAGAAAAATAATATGAATTTTATGTATTTTACTGATAAAATGACCCTCACTTAATTAGAATAACAAGCTGAAGTATTGTGAACTGTATATTAAGAATAATTCTTTATAGGCTTTATGGACAAATACGTTTTGAGTGACTCTTGAAGGATCAGCACCACATCCTCTTTTACCACTGTTTAAAGAATGTATCTAACAGTACAGGTGCGGATGAATTTTGAATGGCTTGAATGGTCTTGTCGTGGTGATTTTTTGAAATAACAATAAAAAAGTAACCGGTAAATGTCTTTACTTTTTTTAAGTGCAGCTTCTAAACACTTCAAAAAAATGTACACATAGAAGACAAGTCATTCTGAGGAAATATGCATGGTTTCATGACTATACAACACTATATGGATGATAGAAAATTAAAAAACTATCATACATCTGATGTCACTCTGTCCCTCTGTCACTGTGGGTAATGTGTCTGTGTGTGTGTGTGTGTGTGTGTGTGTGTTAAGTGAATTAGGTGTGAAACTATCAGGGAGCATTTAGTCTCCAGCGCCGACATTTTACAGAACTGCCACTTTCCTGGAGTCTCAGAATTACAATGTGTCAGGTTCTGAGAAATCAAAGATTCCAAAAAATGATTTAATTAGAATACCATGAAGTATTGTGAAATACTATATATTAAGACTTTATATATAGGCTTTATGAACAGATTAGAGTGACTTGTGAAGGACCAGCACCACCTCCTCTTGTCCGATGGTTTGAGGAATAAATTTTCCTGAATCCGGGATTAAGATTTAAGGAGCTCATTTTTATTCCACCTCCTTTCCTAAAAGTCTGTCTTGCAGAATTGACTAAAAATTAATCTTCACATTAATTACTAATTATTTTGCAATTATTGTTCAGTTCTTCTTGACCTGTTTTTTTTCTTCTTCTTTTCTGACCTCATGACCCAGTCAGCATTTTTGTACAATGGTCAAGTCTTAACTTATCCATTTCTGTATTGCATTTGTGTTTGATATTTCTCATGAGTATTTCATAATTTTCGACTTTGAGTTAAAACAGTTTGAGTTAAAACTCTTTTTTAGCGCATTTCATCTGTAAAAGAAAACATGCCTAATAATTCTGCACATGAATATAAGGAGTGTTTCTCTTCCAGCTTTCCTGGACTATTGTATAGCACTCATAAATGATTAAATAAAAAATAATGGTAGTTATTAAGATTGATATGGTTTGGAATTGGTAAAATGTGCTTGGAAAAAAATCACAATAAAACAATGTTTTAATGTTTAAGTTTGGAATATTAACTGACATGAATGAATGCTATATAAATATTGTTCATGTTAACATAATGTTTATAAATGAAATCTTATTGTAAAGTGTTACTAAATATATATGTATATATATATATATATATATATATATATATATATATATATATATATATATATATACAGTATTGTTCAAAATAATAGCAGTACAATGTGACTAACCAGAATAATCAAGGTTTTTAGTATATTTTTTATTGCTACGTGGCAAACAAGTTACCAGTAGGTTCAGTAGATTGTCAGAAAACAAACAAGACCCAGCATTCATGATATGCACGCTCTTAAGGCTGTGCAATTGGGCAGTTAGTTGAAAGGGGTGTGTTCAAAAAAATAGCATTGTCTACCTTTGACTGTACAAACTCAAAACTATTTTGTACAAATATTTTTTTTTTCTGGGATTTAGCAATCCTGTGAATCACTAAACTAATATTTAGTTGTATGACCACAGTTTTTTAAAACTGCTTGACATCTGTGTGGCATGGAGTCAACCAACTTGTGGCACCTCTCAGCTGTTATTCCACTCCATGATTCTTTAACAACATTCCACAATTCATTCACATTTCTTGGTTTTGCTTCAGAAACAGCATTTTTGATATCACCCCACAAGTTCTCAATTGGATTAAGGTCTGGAGATTGGGCTGGCCACTCCATAACATTAATTTTGTTGGTTTGGAACCAAGACTTTGCCCGTTTACTAGTGTGTTTTGGGTCATTGTCTTGTTGAAACAACCATTTCAAGGGCATGTCCTCTTCAGCATAGGGCAACATGACCTCTTCAAGTATTTTAACATATGCAAACTGATCCATGATCCCTGGTATGCGATAAATAGGCCCAACACCATAGTAGGAGAAACATGCCCATATCATGATGCTTGCACCTCCATGCTTCACTGTCTTCACTGTGTACTGTGGCTTGAATTCAGAGTTTGGGGGTCGTCTCACAAACTGCTTGTGGCCCTTGGACCCAAAAATAACAATTTTACTCTCATCAGTCCACAAAATGTTCCTCCATTTCTCTTTAGGCCAGTTGATGTGTTCTTTGGCAAATTGTAACCTCTTCTGCACATGCCTTTTTTTTAACAGAGGGACTTTGCGGGGGATTCTTGAAAATAGATTAGTTTCACACAGACGTCTTCTAACTGTCACAGTACTTACAGGTAACTCCAGACTGTCTTTGATCATCCTGGAGGTGATCATTGGCTGAGCCTTTGCCATTCTGGTTATTCTTCTATCCATTTTGATGGTTGTCTTCCGTTTTCTTCCACGTCTCTCTGGTTTTGCTCTCCATTTTAAGGCATTGGAGATCATTTTAGCTGAACAGCCTATCATTTTTTGCACCTCTTTATAGGTTTTCCCCTCTCTAATCAACTTTTCAATCAAAGTACGCTGTTCTTCTGAACAATGTCTTGAACGACCCATTTTCCTCAGCTTTCAAATGCATGTTCAACAAGTGTTGGCTTCATCCTTAAATAGGGGCCACCTGATTCACACCTGTTTCTTCACAAAATTGATGACCTCAGTGATTGAATGCCACACTGCTATTTTTTTTTAACACACCCCTTTCAACTAATTCAACTAATTGCCCAATTGCACAGCCTTAAGAGCGTGCATATCATGAATGCTGGGTCTCATTTGTTTTCTGAGAATCTACTGAACCTACTGGTAACTTGTTTGCCACGTAGCAATAAAAAAATATACGAAAAACCTTGATTATTCTGGTTAGTCACATTGTACTGCTATTATTTTGAACAATACTGTATATATATATATATATATATATATATATATATATATATATATATATTGTTCTGTGAATGTGATTTTAAAGTCTAGATGATTCGGATTAACCCTTTAACTGCCATATCCTTTAAAACCTCACTGCCAGAGGGATATTGTGAATGCATGTGCCCACTGGGCACAGTTTACCTGATGCCACCGGGGTGGCGATGGCATTGGTGGCTTGAGCCCGCCATCGCTGCTTGCAGCTATATTTATTATTTATTAGGGCTCAAGCCTGGAGGGCGAGAGCCCTATTGTTTTCCTTAGGATTATTTTTTATTATTATTATTATTATTATTATTTTTTTCTAACGTTACGGGGGCTTTTGGGGTCCTTAACATGCTCGAAAACTCTTGAAAATTGGCACACAGATTGGAACCTGCGGCCATTAGGGTCGGGCAGAGACTGATACACGGGCGTGGCACAGGGGCTCTACAGCGCCCCCTGGAATACTGAGGGCCATATATCATACATACTTGCACGTAGACACATGAAACTCGGTACACATGTAGATCTCATTAAACCAAACAACTTTCGTACTGCATGTCATAGGCTCCGCCCAACAGGAAGTTGGCTATTTAGGGTTTATTATTCATATTTTTGGTCAAAGTTGTGGGGGCTTTTGGGGTCCCTAACATACTCAAAAACTCTTGAAAATTTGCGCACACTTTGGAATCTGTGCCCTTTAGGAGCCTGCAGAGGTTGGGACCCGGGCGTGGCACAGGGGCTCTATGGCGCCCCCTGGAACACAGTCATAAATGTTGATGTATAGCTCACACATACTTGCACATATTCATATGAAACTCAGTACACATATAGATCTCATTGTGACGAACAATTTTCGTATTGCATGTCATTGGGCTCCGCCCAACAGGAAGTCAGCTATTTAGAGTTATGTAAAAAGCGCATGCTCTGGAATTTGATATACTTGTCATAGGTTTTTTACTCGTTTACCACCAAACTCGGTCAACATGATCTCAAGACATTGGGGATGAAAAATTGCCAGGGGATTTTTGATATCTCGAACGGTTTGCTCGTGGCGAGGCGTTGAAATTATGGCGAGAATTGAGAAACAGGAAGTGTCTAATACCATCCACATACATTTCCTGATTTCAATCAAACTTCATCAGATTATTCATTGTATGATGTCGATCGCATATATGTGACTGTTAGGAGTCAAAGTTATAGCGCCACCAACTGGCAGCAGGAAGTGTGTCATTTTCAAAATGCTTTGAATTCAGCATCTTATTTTTACTCGATTTGCTTCAAACTTCATCAGAATAATGTTAAAACACAGCCGATATGAATCTGCTGGGGGAAATTGGATAGCTAAAAATATTGTTGCCGTGGCAACATGTCAAACTGGAATACTTCTCAAGTGATTTTGAGGCATATAACATGCTTAGAATTTCATCAAACTCAGAACACATATCAGTATTTATGATAACTAGACACTGGCAAAAGTTCATAAGAGGGCGTGGAAAAGGCACTCTATAGCGCCACCTTTTGTCAAAAGTGGGGGGGTTAGTTTTAGCTACAGACACCAAACTCGGTAAAAAAATTGTTCTTATCAAGACGGACAACTTTCTAATTCACAGTCATCAGCTACGATCAACAGGAAGTCAGCTATTTTGATTTGAATGTGGATTTTTTTTTACATTTAGTTGTGAATTAATGCATACTGCTCAGAGGAGAGTAACACTATACACACCAAACTTTGTCTACATGATGCCAAAACATTTTAAACAACTTAAATTGCCAATGGATTTTGGATAGCTTGAACGGTTTTGTCATGGTGATTTTTTTTAATGACAGTAAAACTGGAATTATTAATTTTCCTGCATTTTTAAATTCCAAACACTTCAAAACCTTTTTTCATACAGACAAAAAGTCATTCTGAGTAAATATGGATAGTTTCACGACTTTACAACACTGTATGGATAATAGAAAATTAAAAAACTGTCAGACATCTCATCTCACTCTGTCCCTCTGTTTGAGTATATGTGCTTCAGACTTCCATTGTCTGAGAGAAATTGCGCCCCTACAGGTGCAATTACCGGAGATTTAGTTTCTCTTTTAAATCGGTTAAAATACAAATAAATACTTGGATTTAATTCACACTGACAAGCTAAACCAACATATATGATTATTATCAGGTCAGGGCTCATTAATAATGGATGTGTGGTCAGTGATACGAGAGATGAATCACCGCTCTGAGCATGAGCATCTGGAATGATGAGCTCAGAAAAAACGAGTTTATTCTTGTTTTATAGCTATTAAAAATAAAGTATTGCAGCGATATCACACAATTCACCAATTAGAACACACCAAGAGCTAAATTAAGATGTTTTTGAACTGTTTGTGTGAAAATGAAATATTTGAGGCTGCCTATATGAAATCACGCCTCCGATCAGCGCGTACAGTGTCGAGCTCAAAACAAACGAATTTATTCTTGTTTAAGAGCTTTTTTAAATAAAATATTACCACAAATGCACACAATAAACCCATTGTAACACTACAAGAGCTAAATGCAGGTGTTTGTGACCCGTTTAAGTGTGCAAGACTATTTGAAAGCGCGACTGGCAGAATAACATTTCTCTTGAGCTGCAGGATTCTGCCTTTCGTCGTAAGAACGAACACATCACGGACAAGATTATTTCAAAATAGCTTGGCGAATATAAACGAAAACAGCCACGTGAACGTAAACCGTTGAGAAATATATCTGAAGTGGATCTACTGGATTTGAATATTAAGTGACCGCGTATACCAGCTGCTTCTGTCTTCAATTTTAATCTATATAAAAAATGTAATTCATTCATCTTGGCTGCGTTTTTAATGTGTGTACGTATTTATTTATTTATTATTTTGCTCTAACAAGAATTAATCTATATTTAATTAAATCAATTACATTTTATTTTACATTTGATTTGTCCATTTCTGCATCTAAACGCCTAAAAACCTAAAACATGCTCTATTATACTATTGTTAGCAATTTCTTTATCGTCCAATTTATCTGGTGTACACACTTTTATTTTCATAATAAACTTGTTTGTTAGATTATACACAGTTACAGTGGTCTATAATAAATATTAACAGGTTTCATTCAAGCTGTTTAGAATGATTGCAGTAGGCTAAAAAACATTGGAAAACAATAACTGTTGTACTTTTTTATATATTTTGTATAATTTCATAGTTTATGCATTATAGTTATAAAAACAAATAAATTTAGCCACTCACATAGAAATCTTAGGCCTTATCCTTTTCTTACAGTTTTAGGAATTTTAAAAAATCGTAAAAAACCTTATTTGTGCTGCAAATAATAATTTCAAACTCAAAAAGTAAATAGTCAGTTCATGCTTTATAAAGCCTTGTCCCAATATTAATAGTCAGTAGTAAGCAGTTTATAAATACAGCTATAAATAGCTTGTTTTTGGTTTATAAGCACATTTATTAAAAAGGAGAGTAAAGGATCAGTTATCTTCCTATGAAAAATAAAAAAATAAAAATAAACAAACAACAACACAGATTGATACAGAACTCAGAAATGTTATTGTGGATTTATGATAAACTCAGCCTGTAAATGAATTCATTCTCCTCCAAGAAGACACAAGTAGTTCACACCAAACTTTTTTTTTAACATGAATCCAATATACTGAAGATGTTAAATTGCGAATGGGTTTAGGACACCTTAAATGGTGTGGCCATAGCAATTTATTAAAGTAACATAAAAAAATACAATAGTTATTTTACTATATCTTTAAATTTTTTCATTCCAAACTCTTCATAATTTTTTATATACGTAGAAGTCATCATTTGAAGGAACCACAGTAAGTTTCAAAGCTTTATCATTTTCAAGAGCCAGCAAAAAATTAAAACTATCATAACTTATAAATGAAGCTTGCAATTCTTAGTACCAATAATGGCCACCTGATGGAGCTATAGGATCACTTTTAAATAATTATTGTAGAAACAAGTATGATTTAAATCATTTATAGAAATCTTTCAAAGAAAAATAATATGAATTTTATGTATTTTACTGATAAAATGACCCTCACTTAATTAGAATAACAAGCTGAAGTATTGTGAACTGTATATTAAGAATAATTCTTTATAGGCTTTATGGACAGATACGTTTTGAGTGACTCTTGAAGGTTCAGCACCACATCCTCTTTTACCACTGTTTAAAGAATGTATCTTACAGAACAGATGCGAATGAATTTTGGATAGCTTGAATGGTTTTGTCGTGGTGATTTTTTGAAATAACAGTAAAAAAGTAACCAGTAAATGTCTTTTATTTTTTTAAAGTGCAGCTTCTAAACACTTCAAAAAAATGTACACATAGAAGACAAGTCATTCTGAGGAAATATGCATAGTTTCATGACTATACAACACTATATGGATGATAGAAAATTAAAAAACTATCATAAATCTGATGTCACTCAGTCCCACTGTCACTGTGGGTAATGTGTGTGTGTGTGTGTGTGTGTGTGTGTGTGTGTGTGTGTGTGTGTGTGTGTGTGTGTGTGTGTGTGTTAAGTGAATTAGGTGTGAAACTATCAGGGAGCATTTAGTCTCCAGTGCCAACATTTTACAGAGCTGCCACTTTCCTGGAGTCTCAGAATTACAATGTGTCAGGTTCTGAGAAATCTAAGATTCCAAAAAATGATTTAATTAGAATACCATGAAGTATTGTGAAATACTATATATTAAGACTTTATATATAGGCTTCATGAACAGATTATAGTGACTCGTGAAGGACCAGCACCACCTCCTCTTGTCCGATGGTTTGAGGAATATATCTTCCAGAATCCAGGATTAAGATTTAGGAGCTCATTTTTATTCCACCTCCTTTCCTGAAAGTCTGTCTTGCAGAATTGACTAAAAATTAATCTTCACATTAATTCCTAATTATTTTGCAATTCTTTTTGTCAGTTCTTCTTGACCTGTTTTTTTCTTCTTCTTTTCTGACCTCATGACCCAGTCAGCATTTTTTGTACAATGGTCAAGTCTTAACTTATCCATTTCTGTATTGCATTTGTGTTTGATATTTCTCATGGGTATTTCATAATTTTCGACTTTACAGTTTGAGTTAAAACTCTTTTTTAGCGCATTCCATCTGCAAAAGAAAACATGCCTAATAATTCTACACACATGAATATAAAGTGTTTTTCTCTTCCAGCTTTCCTGGACTATTGTATAGCACTCATAAATGGTTAAATAAAAAATAATGGTAGTTATTAAGATTGATATGGTTTGGAATTGGTAAAATGTTCTTGGAAAAAAATCACAATAAAACAATGTTTTAATGTTTAAGTTTGGAATATTAACTGACATGAATGAATGCTATATAAATATTGTTCATGTTAACATAATGTTTATAAATGAAATCTTATTGTAAAGTGTTACTAAAGTTATAAATATATATATATATATATATTATATATATATATATATATATATATAATATATATATATATATATATATATATATATATATATATATTGTTCTGTGAATGTAATTTTAAAGTCTAGATGATTCGGATTAACCCTTTAACTGCCATATCCTTTAAAACCTCACTGCCAGAGGGATATTATGAATGCATGTGCCCGCTGGGCACACTTTACCTGATGCCACCGGGGTGGCGATGGCATTGGTGGCTTGAGCCCGCCATCGCTGCTTGCAGCTATATTTATTATTATTTTTCTTCAAGGTTTCGGGGGCTTTTGGGGCCCTTAACGTGCTTAAAAAGTCTTGAAAATTGGCACACACATTGGAACCTGCGGCCATTAGGGCCGGGCAGAGACAGATACACGGGCGTGGCACAGGGGCTCTACAGCGCCCCCTGGAATATGGAGGGCCATATATCATACATACTTGTACGTAGACGTACGAAACTCGGTACACGTATAGAACTCATCAATACAAACAACTTTCGCATTGCATATCATAGGCTCCGCCCAACAGGAAGTTGGCTATTTGGGGTTTATTATTCATATTTGTCGTCAAAGTTGTGGGGGCTTTTGGGGTCCTTAACATACTCAAAAACTCTTGAAAGTTTGCGCACACTTTGGAATCTGTGGCCTTAAGGAGCCTGCAGAGGCTGGGACCTGGGCGTGGCACAGGGGCTCTACAGCGCCCCCTGGAACACAGTCATAAATGTTGATGTATAGCTCACACATACTTGCACGTATTAATATGAAACTCAGTACACATTTAGATCTCATCGTGCCGAACAACTTGCGTATTGCATGTTATAGGCTCCGCCCAACAGGAAGTCAGCTATTTAGAGTTATGTAAAAAGCATATGCTCTGGAATTTGAAATACTTGTCATAGGTTTTTTACTCGATTGCCGCCAAACTGGGTCAACATGATCTCAAGACAATGGGGATGAAAAATTGCCAGGGGATTTTTGATATCTCAAACGGTTTGCTCGTGGCGAGGCGTTGAAATTATGGCGAGAAATGAGAAACAGGAAGTGTCTAATACCATCCACATACATTTCCTGATTTTAATCAAACTTCATCAGATTATTCATTGTATGATGTCGATCGCATATATGTGCCTATTAGGAGTCAAAGTTATAGCGCCACCAACTGGCAGCAGGAAGTGTGTCATTTTCAAAATGCTTTGTATTCAGCATCTTATTTTTACTCGATTTGCTTCAAACTTCATCAGAATAATGTTAAAACACAGCCGATATAAATCTGCTGGGGGGATATTGATATCTAAAAATATTGTTGCCGTGGCAACATGTCAAACTTGAATACTTCTCAGGTGATTTTAAGGCATATAACATACTTAGAATTTCATGAAATTCAGAACAAATATCAGTATTTATGATAACTAGACACTGGCAAAAGTTCATAAGAGGGCGTGGAAGAGGCACTCTATAGCGCCACCTTTTGTCAAAAGTGGGGGGGTTAGTTTTAGCTACAGACACCAAACTCGGTACAAAAATTGTTCTTATCAAGACGGACAACTTTCTAATTCACAGTCATCAGCTACGATCAACAGGAAGTCAGCTATTTTGATTTGAATGTGGATTTTTTTTTACATTTAGCTGTGAATTAATGCATACTGCTCAGAGGAGAGTAACACTATACACACCAAACTTTGTCTACATGATGCCAAAACATTTTAAACAACTTAAATTGCCCAAAGGATTTTGGATAGCTTGAACGGTTTTGTCGTGGTGATTTTTTTAAATGACAGTAAAAATGGAATTATTAATTGTCCTGCATTTTTAAATTCCAAACACTTCAAAACCTTTTTTTCATACAAAAAAAAAGTTATTCTGAGTAAATATGGATAGTTTCACGACTTTACAACACTGTATGGATAACAGAAAATTAAAAAACTGTCAGACATCTCATCTCACTCTGTCCCTCTGTTTGAGTATTATGTGCTGAGACTTACATTGTCTGAGAGAAAATGCGCCCCTACAGGTTCAATTCCTTAAAGGGAAATTCGACTGAAAGGGAGGAGACTCTCTTTTAGTTTCATTTTAAATCGGTTAAAATACAAAATAATACTTGGATTTAATTCACACTGACAAGCTAAACCAACATATATGATTATTACCGGGTCAGGGCGCATTAATAATTGATGTGTGGTCAGTGATACGTGAGAAACACGAGAGATGAATCACCGCTCTGAGCATGAGCGTGTGGAATGACAAGCTCAGAAAAACGAGTTTATTTTTGTTTTATAGCTTTAACAAATAAAATATTGAAGCGATATCACACAATTCACCAATTAGAACACACCAAGAGCTAAATTCAGATGTTTTTGAACTGTTTGTGTGAAAATGAAATATTCGCGGCTGCCTGTCTGAAATCACCGCCTCCGATCAGCGCGCACAGTGTCACAAGTCAAAACAACGAATTTATTCTTGTAAGAGCTTTTTCAAATAAATATTGCATAAATGCACACAATACACCCATTATAACACAAGACTAAATGCAGGTGTTTGTGACCCGTTTAAGTGTGCAAGACTATTTGAAAGCGCGACTGGCAGAATAACATATCTCTTCGAGCTGCAGGATTCTGCCTTTCGTCGTACGAACGAACACATCACGGACAAGATTATTTTCAAAATACATAATAGCTTGGCGAATATAAACGAAAACAGCCACGTAACATAAACTGTTGAGAAATAAATCTGAAGTGGATCTACTGGATTTTAATATTAAGTGACCGCATATACCAGCTGCTTCTGTCTTCAATTTTAATCTATATAAAAAATTAAATCATTCATCTTGGCTGCTTTTTTAATGTGTGTACGTATTTATTTATTATTTTGCTCTAACAAGAAACTAATCTATATTTAATAAAATCAAATTACATTTTATTTTACATTTGATTTGTCCATTTCTGCATCTAAACGCCTAAAAACCTAAAACATGCTCTATTATACTATTGGTTAGCAATTTCTTTATCGTCCAATTATTGGTGTACACTTTTATTTTCATAATAAACTTGTTTGTTAGATATATACACAGTTACATGTGGCTATAATATATAAAGTTTATATCAAGCTGTTTTAGAATGATTGACGTAGGCTAATTTTAAAAATGTAATCAAAAAAAAAAAAAGTTAAATAATAAAAAACATATGGAAAAGAATAACTGTTGTACTTTTTTATACTTTGTATAATTTTATAGTTTATGCATTATAGTTATAAAAAAAATAATTTAGCCACTCACATAGAAATCTTAGGCCTTATCCTTTTTTGACAGTTTTAGGGATTTTT
>NW_020524562.1:0-51724 GCF_003368295.1 Carassius auratus
TTATTTAATTATAAAGTGTGCGAGATGTTTTCATTGGATGAATGATCCCTTCTTAGGCATTGTTCACACTAAAATCAGATCCATTTGTCCAGGGAGTCAGAGACGGCACGTATAGAGATCACATGTGCGAGATGATTTTAGAAATATATTAATAGTAAATTATGCACAAAACAATTACAATCCATTTGTGTCTGGTAGAATTTTTTAATGGTTTTGGAAAGAAGTCTCTTATGCTTAGAAAATGGTCCATTTCTCCTCTTGACTAAACAAAGGGTCAAAAAAACACAAGGTGCCAAAACGCCTCAGGCTCATTTATTGGTTTGACGTGCCCTGTTAAAAACTGGCTGACCAATGAGATTGGCACTTTTGTTCACGTGCCTAGAGCTGCTGAAGTTACAGTAAAACACAACTTGGTGGCGCTCAAGCACAAAGCGGTCTTGCCGAGCACACTTAATACCTAACAAAGAAGAGGAAGTAAGTAGACCAAGAAGATGCATCTTGGCAAGATGAATGTTGAGCTGCTGGTCTCATTGGTGTCTGAACACAAAGGGTTTTACGAATAACGCAACAGCGACTACAAAAATCAATAAAAGGGAGTTGTTATGGAGAGGGATTGCAGATCAAATAGGACTTGATGTGTCCCGTGGTTTTTCTGTGTGCCATCTAATGTCAGGGAGTGAATTTGCACAATTTAATGTGATCTTCACAAAACACAAAAGACGCGTCGAAAAACACCGGCGATAAGCGTGCGATAATCATTCCGGTGTGTACGAGGCTTAATACTGTGAAATTTATTTACAATTTAACATAACGGTTTTTCTATTTCAGTATACTTTATAATGTAATTTATTTCTGAATTTTCACTTCAGTATTCAATGTCAAATGATCTTTCAGAAATCATTCTAATATGACGATTTGCACTTGCTTATTATTATTCGTTAACCAGGAAACATTTTTTTCATTGTTTAATGAATGTAAAGTTCACAAGAACACAATTTATTTTAAGAATTTCTTGTAAAAGTGTAAAAGTCTTGCCCTTTTGCGCAATTTAATACATCCTTGTTCAACAGTGTTCGAGTTAGAGTGTTCGGTTGCATTTTAAAGTATTAAAAAAATAACTTTATCCATAATATATTAATACTGAGTCAATGTAAAAGTTTGACTGAGCAGGAGACCACAAACTGATAGGGCAAAAGGGTTCAGTTCTGCTCCAGAAACAAATAACTGAAATATGGCATATTTAACCTATCAATCGCATTCAGTATGTACAGTAACAGAGACTTTCTTTTGTTTCAAAAAGCAACTCCATGAATCAGCTTAAGGGGACTAAAAACCAAACCAGCTTGAATATAAAATAAACATTTGCATCTCTAACTGCCACTGAGCTATACGTACTGTATGCAAAAGAGACAGACATTTAAATATATAAACAAGATTGATATAAGAGGCATTTACACTTTTAAAGGGGGAAGTCATGGCCTAGTGGTTAAAGAGTTTGACTCCTAACCCTAGGGTTCTGGGAGTTTATTCATCAAGTACTCGTTAATTTTAGTTTACTCAGTTCAAAATGCAATTAGCAAAATCACTGAATAACAACAAATGTGCTTGAATCAAACCATAATCACATCTAACCGTCCATCCATCTATCTATCTGTCTAAAAAAACTGCATGCTTACATGTCAACCACTATATATTGTGATGCTCTAAAGATGCTTCAAACCGCTATCCATTACACAGGCCCAAACCCTGAAGTCTGTTTAGAGCCAAACATGGCCCAGTGTCCCATTCCAGAATCTGGCACCGCTGCCGTTCTCACTGCATATTTGTGGCGCTAGGGGAAAACCAAAAAGGCCATGCCAGCAGACTCTGTCAAGCTCAGAGCATTCAGAAGTCTACCCAATAAAAACACATCTGGTTTGAAAAAGCACAGACCATGTGCTGGCTCTCGATGCATGCAGCGGGAATAAAAAAAAAAAAAAAAGCTGTAATACAAAAGCAACTGCTTAAGGATAAAATGTATGGCATGATAAGACCACGTTAATCAGTTAGTGGGACATTTTGAATCTAATTTCTGTTCCTACAACACCATTTGTGTTTCCAAAACCTGCGTCTTCAAACTGTGCAAAGCTTCAAAATCTCTAGTTTGTGCTGATTGTAAAGATGGTGATTTTTTAGCTGCGGTACAGCGCTATGAAGTCACTTGGCCGACGGCCCGTCTCCATCATTCTCTCCAGGCTGAGAGCCAAAGGAAACCGTTAGGATTTGAGAAGCGGCTCCCAGACGGTCACCAAACTGAGCTGCCCCTTCCACTCACGCAGTTCCTGACCCAACATGTAAGCGCAAACACACGCACACACTCATGCACAAACTCCATTTACAGTCCAAAACATTGTATCTGAGCTTTCCCAGAGGCATTTCTCCCAATCCAACAGCCATCCAGTCTTTAGGAGTCATTAAGCACGGAAGGCTAAAGCAAATGCCTTAGGATCACTTGCAAACATTTTGACTTTTGAAAATACACTATCAGTGCTATATAGTTAAGGGGTCAGAAATGATTTATTTTGAAATAAGGATGCATTAAATTGATCAAAAGCAACACAAATACTATTTTAAATAAATGCTGTTCTTTTGAAATTTCTTTTAACATAGAATCTCGAAAAAAAAAAATTATCAGTTTTACAAAAAATATTAAGCCTGCAAAACTGTTTTTTTTTTCTTTTATAAGAATAAGAAATGTTTCTTGAGGTAGCAAATCAGCATATTAAAATGATTTCTGAAGGATCATGTGACACTGAAGACTGGAGGAATGATGCTGAAAATACAGCTTGCATTAGAGAATAAATTCGATTTTAAAAGTAAAAATAGAAAACCGTTATTTTAAATTGTAATAATAATTTAACAATATTTATTTTATTCATGATATACCCTGTATTTTTTATCAAATAAATCCCAGCCTTGATTTAGAGACTTTTCAAAATCATTAAATACATTTTTACCAACCCCACACTTTTGAAATGTAGTGTATGAAATTTGATTGAAAAACAACTTTTTTTTTATTTTAATAAGTTGACTGATAAAAGGTTTGAAAAACAAGAGGGATCGATCACATGAAAAATTATTTTTTACAAAGTCAAGTACTGTACTTTGTTTGGAATAATGTGCAATGATGAATCATTTACAAAAACCTATGAACTCTATTTATATTGGCTTCAAATACACTGAATCAACTGCACTGAATCAAATGACTCCGTGACTCTATGACCACAGCGGCATTCAAATTCAAAAGAGGAAATTGAGTCATGGACTGCCCATGTGAGAGAAACACGAAATCTTGACGGCAATGCACACTAAACAAATGTTCAATAGTTTACTGAGAGCTTGGGGATTTAAGGTTTGGAAAGAAGTGACATCTGTGCTAATGACTGTTAAGACCGATCAAGCCACACATCTTTCATTGTTTGATCAAACTGGCAGATCAACGCTTCAGTGTGTGTGTCTGTTGAACCACATTAAACAGCTGAAAACAAGTGTTCGGTCTGGCATGATGTGTTAATGGCAGAATGTCAAGCCAACAAAAGAACTATGAATCAACAAATAAGACATGAGAGAGTTCAGACACTCAGAAATAACAGCTGACTGCAAATGCACAGACATGGCCTACAGGAACAGACGCTTTCTATGAACATTAGCTTGGAAAATCATATAAGTTAGCAATACTTTCTGAAAATCAATTATAATAAGTACAGAGTCATACTTGAGTATATAGGAAAGATCATAAATTAGATATCAGTTGTGATCTGTTCTGAAACTCCTGAGGAGACCCATGTGAGATTGCTGTATATATTTATTAATGTCTCAAACTGCGATTGATGGCAATGTCTGTAGTAAAATGTCAGAGATCTCATTTAGTCATTTAGCAGCACTTTTATCCAAAGTGTCTTACAAATGAGGAAAATGGAAGCAATCAATCATTTTATAATGATTTAGTAATTTGACAAAAATCCATTTCTGTACACGCTTTGTGCCGTGAGACTAGTTTAAAACCTACAATTTAAAGCATATATAGTCACAATGCTGCAGCATCGAATGTCAACCTTTCTTTTTTACAGATCTTCTTACCTTGATTAAAACTACATCCACAGTTCTCTCTCCTTTGGCACAAAAACTATATCTCCGCTTGTATCGCTCGTACATCTTTCCAACACACGTAAGAAGAAACCGTGACACTGAACAAAGCTTATTTCCCACATGAGGTCCTGACAGGCACAATCTCCACGGTTAAGCGTTTGGAAAAGTGAGACGCTCCTAATCTTTCACATCTGTGTGAGGACCGGCCCCTTTCCCTCGCTCATCCTCCACTCCCCTCTCTCTCTCTCTCTCTTACACACACACACACACTCGCATATGCAAACAGTCTCTTTTCCTCTTTCGTTGCGCCTGCCACCCCATCCCACCCCAATGACTCTTTTCCTGCACACGGGTCATTCCTGCAATGAAGTACCTTTAATATGCAAATTATATTATTTGGTTCAGGTTTAAGTGCTCATGAATTTAAAATCATTTCTTTACTTTGGTATCAGCAGAAAATGTGTCATGCTGCACCTACTAAGATGAAAAACTGTCTAAAGAAAATTTCCATGGTTTCCGGTTTTAGTTTTTTCTTCCTCCGATCAAAAAAAAAAAAAAAAGGTTTCCTGAGAGTTTATTTTTTATTTTTATCTATTTATAGTTAACATAACTAAAACTAAAACTAAAAGCAAAAAAAAAAAAAATTAAAACAATAATAATATTTTGTTTACATTGAAATGAAATATGAGGAAAAAAAGATAAAAACATTTTTGATTCTCATTTAGTTTAAGATGAGGCACTAAATTAGCTTAAAAAAAACTATGAATAAAAACTAAATAGAAATAAAAAACAATAACTAATAAAAATAAAAATTACTCATATTTAAATTAAAATTGCAATGAAAAAATATATATGAAGAAAATATATATGAAAAAATCTAAAATATAATTAAATACTATATTAGTACTGTATATTAAAAAAGTAGAAAAAACCCACATTGTTTAAAGGTTTTTCTTCTATGTCTTTAATATCAATATTCCCATGCTCTTAGTGTTGTGTAACATCCCTGAATTCACAAAAGCCAGGACCTTGATTACATCATCCTCCAGGAAGTGACATCATTTGGGAGGGAAAGCAACAGCAATGCTAATATCTAATAAATATTAGAAATGGATTTGAGGAATTCTGTCATATTAGTTGGCTTATTTCAGTTTAACACGGGGACGTTAACTCTCACACAACAACGGCTAACTTAAGCTATTTTATTATTATTATTATATTCCTGTTAAACGTCGTGCCATTGCGTAAATAACCAATTTCTAATTAGAGCATCTTAGCTTGTCCGGAGCATATTTTGTCCGGAGCACAATCACAAACATAGGAAACGAGGCTGAGCAACACTGACTAGTGATTTCTTCCATCTGCTCATGATGTCCAGAGGTCAAATAAGCAAAAAAAATACTAATAAAAATCGTGGCTTCGTGTGTTGCCAGGATGGGGCTGGTTATAATTTGCAGTAAAAGGCCTTCAGCACTTGTGGTTCACATAAAAGGGTAATCGCAGCCCCCCATTCCCGCAAACGGATGTAAAGAAGCCTGTGGATGAACAGCTGGCCCAGATGTCACGCCATTAAACTGTCAATGTCCAACAGGAGAATAGCTGATCTTGCCAAACTACAGCTCAAAACACTGTGCTGTGAATAATCATTATGTAACCTGATACACTGTGCCTCCCAAAAAGTCAATTAACTGCATTTCGTCAATTGCTTCACTGTATGCATCTCTATCAGCTATCTCTAGTGCTCTGATTTGAACTTTTACAAAATAAACAAATCCACGTTGCTTCTGGACTTCACGCCTCAACGCTACCACATCTAGTGTTTCTGTGAACCCAGACACACAAGCAACTTTTTTTTACCTTGAATTACAAGAGCACAATCACATTGTGTGTGCAAGCACTTTAGAGTAAACCAACAAAACTGAAACCAGAGCATATGGCTGCATATACAGTACCATTCAAAAGTGTGTGTTTTTTTAAGTCACTAGTTCACCAAGGCTGCATTTATTTTATTTGATCAAAGAAATACAGTTAAATCAGTAATATTGTGAAATATTATTACAATTTAAAATAGCCATTTTCTATTTTGATATATTTGAAACTGTAATTTCTTCCTGTGATGCAAAGCTGAATTTTCAGCATCATTACTTCAGTGTCACATAATGATTTGCTACTCCGGAAACAATTCTTATTATAATCAGTGTTGAAAACAGTGGTGCTGCTTAAAATTTGTGTGTAAATACTTAATTTTGTGATTTTTTTTTATTTTATATAAAAATCTTTTTAACATTATAAATGTCTTTACCATCACTTTTGATAAATTTAATGCTCTATTGATGAATAAGATAGGAAAAGATAAAAACAATATGAACAGACTTTTGAACGGTAGTGTATTTCTTTTCTGTATTGTAGCACTGGCTCCACATATCCAAAGATATTACTTCGGGATATTCAGATGTTTATAATAATTCTCAGATCTTTTCATAACTAGCAGGTCTAAAGATAAAAGGGAGGACCACATCTGTTATTGCTTATACATGTGCCTGACACCATAGGGACCCGAACGAAATGCTGCTGAGTAACAGGACCTTAAGTTATGTTGTTTCAGGGAAATATCGCCCCCATTTGGAGCTCGGTGTTCAAAATTATTTACTTCAAAGCAACTGTAAATACTGATGAATGTTAGGATCTCACTGACAGAGATACTGGCAAAAAAGCACGAAGCTATTTCAGTTTAAAAAAAAGGTTTGAAATCAATTTAAGTGTCCTGTTGGGACAACTAAATAACTCTTTTAAACAAAAATGGCATGTGATTCTGAAAAACAGTGAAACCTAATAGTAAAAATCATCTATTAACATACATTAAAACAAAGTAGTAACAAAAACAGTATTAAAAAAAATAATAATAATAAAATTAATAGTTGCTAACTATTATGGGATGTCATTAATGTCACAACATACACCCACAGCGTATTTCATAAGTCAAGTGTAGTAAATTAAATCTAAAGTCTATAAACACTATATGTTTAGTACTTACCACTAGTGCATCATTTTTGTCCATGATATCCGGCCACATTGTCCTTTGAAAGTCCAAACGTGCATCCGACACTGTGACAGAACATTTCAAATTCATAAAATCAGTGAGATCTTAATGTTCAAAAAGGTAAAAGAAAAAAACTGTATAAATTTGTTCGTGAAATTAAAGAAGAAAAAAAATATTATTTTAATAACATTATTTGTAGTGCACTCAAGAATGGAATATACGAGTCATGATAAATGAACTAAAAACATGTCCTGCACTGCAAAAGCATCAACCAAACAGGCATATTTCTGGAAATAGTAAATCTGGCTATTTTAGTTTAGTTGCGTAACTCAGCAACGATAACAGTACTCTTTTAAAAACATGGGTGTACCAATGTACTTTTTCGGTCACTGTGAGAACGGAGAAAGTTCAGTTCAGGAAATGGACGCTGACCTTGTCTTGGAACTTCACTTTCCTGGACATCCCATAATGACATCACCTGTTGCTAAGTTACATTTTATTATGTACATAAATCACGATGATATACACCCTGTTCGCTCAGGCGTGTGTGTGTGTGTGTGTGTGTCAGAGATGCACAGGCTGCTTTTAATCATTATGTTGGATCAGAAAAATATAATTACTTAATTTTGGTTGATCATTGAAGAGACTGTCACAAGAGACAAATCAAACTGTATTGTTTCATCAGTGATGAAATTAAACAGGAATCTTGGTTTCTGATGGATTCATACTAAAAAAAAATTTTTTTGAACCACTAAAACTGTTGGAGCTACAATAAATACTGCATACTGCATAATAATGCATATTGCAACTTTTATTCCAAAGTGACCTATGCATCAAGCATACAAAACATGCACAAAAATGCACATATTTTAGATTTGTGTCAGATGACAGAGGTGCATGAGCCCACGTTTACCACTTCATCACTCTAAATAAAGTTGTATAGCCTTGGCCTTTGTAATAAATGTTTATAAGGAATACCACTATAATTTATAATTGTCTATGCATTTTTCAAGATTTTGTTGTTGAGTGACTGAAATTAAAATACATATCAACAGTGTTTACAATGTTTGTTTACTGGCATTTCACATTATTGCAGAATAAAATCCTGTGATCCCGTGGATGTATCATTTCTGACACGCGCTGTACACGGTAGACCAATCACAACAGACTGGGCCATCTGGCCAATCAGAGCACAGTAGGCTCACGGAAAGGAGGGGTTTAGAGAAACAGAATCTTAGAACACTTCAAACTAATCATTTGAGAATTGTTGAAAATAGAGGTTATATTAAATGCATATTTTGAGAAAACTAAAGTATTTTTTGACCTTGCATGCATGTAAACCTACTGTAGGAGATGCCCAAAAGAACATTAGAAGCCTTAAAAATTGCATAATAGGGGTACTTTAAAAATGCAATTTTGTTTTTTTTTCCAGAAAGCATGGTACATCATAGATATTTTAAAGTTCTACTGTTCCGCTCACCTTTCAGTAGGTCTTCTTCACCCATTTGCTGCACAGCCTCCTGCACTGCAGCTTCTGTTTCTTGAGACACAGGATCTAAGTTTGCTTGGGCTTGTTCAGGACATACAGAAGGAACTACAATACCATCCTCATCCAGAGCATTTGGGACATGTATGGCACCATCTACATGGTCACTGTGGACTGAAGCACCAAACAGATCTTCTGCATTGACTGCCAGGCTTTCCTCATTGATTTGAAACTCATTTGACTTAAAGATACACTGATCTCCAGATTCATCTGTGTTTACAAAAACAACACCCGCATCCTCTTCTAAAAGGTCTATTTCTGCTGTGTCCTGCATGACCTCATTGTTTGAGATCATATCCTGTCTGGGATCCTGAGAAGAGTCATCTCGGAGACTCACTTTCTCCATATCTGTAGGAATAGCTGAATCAAGAAATTCACAAACGGGTTTGTTGTTCTGGTTCCCTTGAACGTTCTCCGTCACCTCGCAGCCAGAACCTAAAGGAACTTCTAGATCTTCAGGTTCTAAGGTGTCCTCACTAGTTGCTGCGGAGGATTCAGGTTCTGGATTGAGCTCAGTTTGTAAGACGCTGGAAGAACTAAGTTCACTTCCTTCCACCACTACGTCTTCAGTTGAAAGAATTGGTTGTTCTACAGGCAGCAGCTCTTGAATTACTTCACGCAGGTGTAAAACGCTCTCATCTTCAGCAACTGAAATCCTTGAGGGTGTATCACTAAGTTCTTTGTTCTGTTGGTCTCCATCTGTTTCCATGTATGGCATTTCTAGACTCTCCTGAAACTCCTCATCGGCCTCTTCTTCTTCTTCATCAAAGGTTCCTGGAGGTTCAAGATCTCGTCTACCTTCCACACCACACGAGATCTTCTCACAATTGTCTCCCACCAGTTTAAGGGTTCCTAGGTCACCAGTTGTTTCACAAACGCTTCGACAAGCATGCATTTCATTTTCCAAAATTTGGTGTGAGCTATCTAGAGGTGTATCTCCATCAGGATTCACATCCGGTGCTTCCTTGCTTTCTTCTCGCACCTCCTCTGATTCTGTGAGATCTCTGCATCCATCCTCTTCCTCAGCATCAGTCTCAGTGCCTAGAGAAGAAGATCCAACATCTGAGCTTTCTGGCGTGTCCAAAGACTGAGTGATTCCCATATCTCCTTCCTCAACGGTGGGGCTACGTTCAGATAGCTCTTTCTCCTCCGAAAAGTTC
Source organism: Carassius auratus (assembly GCF_003368295.1). Classification (NCBI taxonomy): domain Eukaryota; kingdom Metazoa; phylum Chordata; class Actinopteri; order Cypriniformes; family Cyprinidae; genus Carassius; species Carassius auratus. The sequence goes on from NW_020524562.1 coordinate 9,875, forward strand.
TCCTCTACAGAGTTTTGCCCTTTTTCCTGATTTTCCCCCAGTGCTTCACAGATTAAGTCATCTGCCTTATCAGCTTCCTCTTTCTGTTCTCCGCAGGAAGAGGTTCTGTTGACTATGCCCTCAGAACCACTCTGCAAACCATCACAACTATCTCCAACGTCACCGGTACTAACTACACCAGCAGTTGAACGCTCCTCTTGCTCTCTGCAATCAGTCTCACTGTTTTCACAAGCACACGCCCGGTGATCTTCGCTATTTCCATTGTGTAGGAGAGCCGGGGCAGTTTCACAGCTGAGCGAGGGAGCTCCGTCACCCTCCCTGTTTTGTGAGGGATCCAGCCGGTCATTACGTCCTTTGTTTTCTTCTGTGTTAAAAGAAGTGAACTCTCGTTCTCTTGTATCAAGGGAGTCATGAGGTGCCTCTTCACAACAGCAATCCCTGGTCTCCAGGTCGTCATCACATTCTTGGGCAATGTGCGGAGAGTCTGAGCTCTGCTGAAAGGCAACTCCTCCCTGAACACAGAACAACAGCTTAGGGTTTTCTCTCCTTCATGCAATTCTCTAATTCTACAGTTATGCAACTGCAATGAATTGCAGATCTACAGCTGTTGGAGAAAAGTTATGGTGGAGGTTGCAATCTGAGGGATATTTCTTCCCTTTTGCAGACCGCATAATAGTATGTATTCAATTAGAAGACATTTCTGATATCCAAAGCGACTTGCAACACTTATTATGTTAAATATATAAAATAACTTATTACAATATAATATAGTATCACAAACTACAGTTCAAAACTCAGTAGTATATTTTAAAGGAACTAATACTTTTATTCAGCAAGGCCACATTAAATTTATCAAAAGTGACAGTAAAAGACATTTATAAAGTTACAAGAGTATGAATTTCTTTAATCATCCAAGAATGATGACAAAACAGCTTTATGGCTTCTACTAAAATATTAAGCAAAAACATATTATAATATATATATTAAATAGTATATATTATATTATATACTATTTTATATTTTCAAGTAGAATTAATAAGAAATGTTTCTTAAGCGGCAAATCAGGATATTCAAATTATTTCTAAAGTATCGTGTGCCACAGATAACGGATTACTGAATAAACTGGAAAATAAAAACATTATTTATCATCCCAATTACAGCTTATTTGCATGTTGAAAATTAGCTTGGCATCAACATTACATATTAATAGGTTACAGGTATAATTATAAAACCATAAAAAACCAAAGAAAATTAATTCTACTTAAGTGTCACATTTATTGAAATGAAATGTATAATGCATATTTATATTTTTGCTGTTGTTGTTTTATTTTCTTTTAAATATATGAATGTTGAAAAGAATAACCACTTTCTATTCTGTCATCTCAACTTTTTAGCAAATTATATATCATTTTAAATGAATTGATATTACAGATTCAACCACATGGTTGAAACTAAAGTTATCGTTTGTCTTTGTCAATATATTATTATTATTATTATTATTCTCATTAACACATGCTGTCCTTGTCGTGCTGAATAACTAAATCACACTCAAAAAAAAAAAAAAAAAAAAAAAGTACAAAACCAAACAGACAGACAGACAGAAACAGACCAAGTTGAACATCTAGAAAAGGGAGTTTCGCCAACACATCTCCGCAAACTGTCCTGGCTCACCTTCCCTTGAAAATGGCAAAGCATCAGTCGGTGCAGTTCCAGGATGTCGGCCTGTAAGTTGGGTGGTGCGCCGCCCGGCTCGGTGCCCAAAGACAGGGTGTAGGTGTTCAGAGAGTGGTGGTGCTGTACCACACAACTGCTCGAGGAGGAGTCCTGTCTGAGCGTCTTAACATCTGTATCCAAATCCTCCCTAAATCAAAACAAGCCATCAGATGAACAGGATATGCTCAAACTGTTCCATTTCAACTTTCAACAAAATAACACCCTGCTGTCATCAAGACACTCTACATAATTACAGTTCTTATGGATGTACTGCTTTGATTTATTTGCTCAAGAGGCAGTGGGGAATGATCGAAATATACAAATGGAGTAATTATGCAGCTCCATGCATATTTTCTATTCGTCCGCCAGCTCGAGAGCATTAATAATAAGAGGTAATGGTTCAAATCTGGGCCTAGAGTGTTGACTAATGCGGGGTGGAGTGATTTGTGTCACAGGAAAGCAACTGTCACTGTTTTCTGAAGCAGCACGCAGCAGATGAAAGAACAATAAGCGATCAGAACATTTAAATGTCTCAACAATGAGATTCAACGGAGAGCTAATGGAAACTTCCTATTTCTCTGATGTTTCTTGTGTGGGAATACAAAAAGCTTAAAAAATCTTTAAAAATTACAATAGTTGGTGAACTTAAAAAACTGTAAGTATCAGACAGCTTTATTGTCAACAAACCATAGCAGAAAAAAAAAGCTTCATAAAAAAAAAAAGCTTCATAAACGATTTACTCGTGTTTTTGACTATTTAACCTAATGCAAAGATAATGATCTATATTAAACAGCAGACTGGTGGCCCATAGAGTGACAACTGACTTCCTGCCTCTCCATCATGACAGATGTATGCTGTGTTTATTTAAATACGATGCTGTGTATGCACAGTAAGTGCATCACTCACAGGCTGAAGAGCTCTACCAGAGCTGCATATCCTCGACTCTGGGCGATGACCACCGGTGTGGCGCCCTGTTTGTTACACAGGTTGAGGGCCTCTCGGGCCCCTGGCTGCTTGAGGAGAAAACTGGCCACTCTGAGGAGCCCGCGGCGGGCTGCAAAGTGAAGGAGGGTCTCTTGAGGTTCCCGTCCTGAAAGGGAGTAAAACAGAGGGATGTAAACCAATGTCTGTCTGGCCTAGTCTTTTGGCCTAATTTACAAGTACTAGCATTTTATTTAATTGCAAATAGAAAATAGTCTATGACATGAATCATACAAACTATGTTTATCATGTTTTTTTTAAGTATTTATCCTCCTATTAGCTAGATTTATTTGATCAACAATAAGTAAGAAACAGGAATATCTTGAAATATTATTACAATTTAAAAATGACTTTTTTGATATATTTTAGACATATGTCCTGCTTAATATTTTTGTGGAAACTGCTACATTTTTCAGGATTCTTTGATGAACAGAAAGTTAAGAGCAGCGTTTATTTAAAATGGAAATCTTTTGTAACATTATAAATATCTTTACTGTCATTATAAATCATTTTAATGCATCCTTCATAAAAGTATGAATTTCTTTTTTAAATAAAATCTTTACTGACCCGACAGTTTTGAATGGTAGTGCATATACAGTATATTTCTATATGAAGAATGTTTTTGCATTGCATAACAAAATATCATGTGCTATTTGTTTTAAAAAAATTAAAAAATAAAAGAGCACAAGCACAATTTTCAAGCATAATAATCCATTAAAAAAAGTTTGTTAGGACAAGGACATAGTACTGTGATTCAGCAGAGAAGAACAAAGCCACAAATTATGTCAATTTATTAAACAGATTTGCCACCTGTAATTAACATCACATTGTAACTGACCCGTAAACTGTCACGTGACCTCATTTAGGGACGTTTATTTGGCTGCAGATATGTGCTGTAGAATATCATCAAGTACATTCTCTTCTAAATTTGTAATGATATACAAAAAAAAAAGAATGAAAAAAAATTGAAAAGAGATTTCCACAAAAGTATTATTAACCCTCTAAAATTGTTCAGTTTGTATTTTTAATTTCTAATAGATAATATTTTAAATTAAATGTGGCTGTAAATTGTATTTTTTATTTGATTTATTTTATGGAATAAAATAACATTATGGAACGTTAGAAATCAATCAATCAAGTGTGATCTTGATGATCTACTAATGCTATAACGCCCCCTAAAGGATCAACGCATCTTAACTTCTGCTGAGACAATCCTCCAGTTTGATAATAAATATATGACAAAGTCCTATTGGATGATGTAAACAGATCTGAAACATCTCAACCATTAAGCCAAACAGAAAACTTTAAAATAAAACATTAAAGTAAATGTACTTAACTTCTGAAATCAAATGGACCACATTCAAAACCGGAACAGATGTAAAGAGTTGCCATTTTTCCATTTTATATGAAATAAACAGCCATCAGACCTCCACATGCACTTTTCCTTGTCATGATCATTTAAGCTACAAAATTATGCTGGTTTAAGTTCTTGTGATTAATAGTCACAACTAATTAAATTAAAACATTATTAGAACATTTAGTCTAAAACCCTCTCTGTAAAAACCTTTGACTCTAATAAAACAAAATGAAACAAGAATCTTAAATCTGGCTTTATCCAATGCTCAGATTTCTGTTGCAGAAATGTATGTAAATTAGTGCATATTTAATTAGATAATTACCATAGTTAAACAGATTTTTTTTTTCCAAAAACAAGTTTGCAATTCTTAACAGAGGAAGTTTTCACCTGGGATGTCTTGCCTTAAAGAACAAATACAGAAGACAATTACAGTCACACATGGTGTAACGGACGATTACTTGAACCTTTTGATTGCCAGCCCAGATCTAAGCACTAGCCACCACCAAGCCGCACTCACGTTTGTTATTGCTCAAGAGGCTCCAGCCAGGGGGCAGCGTGATATGTTTGAGGGCCAGGGACAGATTCTGGTCCAGCTTTTCACACTCCTGCAGTGGGATCTGATGCTCGTCCAGTAGCAGAGCCTCTTCCAGTAGGTTTGTCTGCCCCACCGTGCTCACCAGGAACTGGGCCATGTCGAAGGCCAGGTCCTGTACGAAGTGCATGCGCTCCGTAGCCAGAGTATGAATGTTACCATCTGGTCCCATTGAGCACAGGGTGACCAGCACCCGCTCACAGCAGTTATGAGCTGTACAGAGAGGAAAGGTTCATGACAGTCAAACACATCCAGTACAATAAATAATGTTGAAATCAAATGAAATAGGTCAACCTCCAGGGAAAAAAAGGACAAACTTATATTTACTGTAAAAGCATTATGTTATGTGCATAGTACAACTCTCTATAGTTAGTTACTCAAATAGCATTCAAATTTACTGCTTTTGTAATGCACATGACTTTTTAACCCATCAGCCACGTGAACAAAACTGTAAAAAGTCAAAAAAAAAAATATGTAATTTCTATTTCCAGGAAAAAAAGAAAAAAAAATTCTGCAATGTCCCAATAACACACTTTATAACAGTCATGCAAGAACAGGACACCGGTTTTAGAAACATCATTACTCCATAATGTTACATATTTCAGATCATCTTAATCTTAAATAAGAAATAATACAGAGTAGGACCCCAAATTTTATCCAGAAAGTGATGCTTTAATGTTACTGGTTTACTATAATTTGTCCCTGACCCACTACTGTAAATTATTATATTTACATTTTTGTTGTTGTTGTTGTTGTAATAATCACTGACATCCAAGATGTTGATGAATTTGTTTCTTCGTCTTGACAGATTTGGATAAATGTATGTATCGTTACATCACCTGCTCACCAGTGGATCCTCTGCAGTGAATGGGTGCAGTCAGAATTAGAGTCTAAACAGCTGATAAAAACATTACAAAAATCCCCTCCAGTTCATCAGTTATCATCTTGTGAAAAAACTGAATGTTTATAAGAAACAAATCCCTCATTAAGGCATTTTTGACCATTGCTGCTGGATAAAATATGAGTCCTCATACTGCTGCAAAAGAAGCAAAAACAGTCAAAATGGCTCTAAACAAATATTTTAGTGGATTTTTTTTACTTTTTCAGGGAAGTATTATTATGGATTATGAACATGTATTTTGGCCAAACAGCTTTTCACACTCCAATTGATGGAGTGGTGTGAATTACGGTGATGTTTTTTTTTTTAGCTATTTGGACTCTCTGACAGCATCCATTCACTGCAGAGGATCCTTTGGTGAGCAAGTGATATAATGCTACATTTCTGATGAAGAAACAAACTCTTCCACATCTTGGATGGCCCGAGAGTAAGAAAAACTGCAACAAATTTTCCTAGTATATTTAAATAGAAGGTCAATTTTCCCATTGACTTCAATGCTAACTCTATATACAAACAGAAGCAAACACAGCCTCTCCCTGTAATCTCCCTCCATCAGCGGATCATCCCCTTCACTGACTGCTGAGGCACCTGACACTGAACATAATGACTGAAACACAAGCATCGCCATTCATTCAAGCTGACCGAACATCTCCATAGAGAACAGGTTCGCTTCAGTGACCAAACAGCCCTAAATAAACACACATATCATTCAGACGATGAGATAAGAAAAGACCAATGCTGTATAGATATGCCTAAAAAATATACCACAATCAGTTTCTCCACTGAACTCTCTCTATGGGACTGAGCTACACCGTGTTCAGTGTGACTCAATCCACCCGAGTAGTTAATAGGATCACCAAGCACACATGTGTGTTGACAGGACCAAGTGCTGCCACCTTTATCTGTCCACAGTGAGGACTTACATGAGGGTTAATTCATATAAAACTATTTTTGACTAGAAAATACATCTTAAAACACAGATTATGTATATGTGCATGAGCAAAATTAGTAAACTATGGAGAATGCAAATTTCTTTCATTTCTTATTTTTACATGCAGTTTATTTTTAATCTTTGTAGTGCTATTTACTACCTAGAGCACCAAATCACAATTTTACAACAAACTTTTTTTTTTTTGCCAGCTTAACCTATTTGACCTACAATATTTCATGTCCTGATAATTTTAACTTAACAACACATTAGCATGTTAACGGCTCTCTGATGTTGCTCAATGTCACATGACATGCAGGTAAACAATTAAGCATGACATCGCTTTTAGTAAATGTTTTAAAGGGACACTCCGCAACAAAACTGTTTAATACAGAAAAGTATTAAAAGCATCATCAGAATAGTCCACCTGCCATCAGTGGTTCAACCGTGACGTTATGAAGCGACAAGACTACTGTTTGTAAGCGAAGAATGCAAAAATAACGAATGAAGTCGTTATTTTTGTTTTCTTCACTTCATAACGTTACGGTTGAACCACTGATGGCAGATGAACTATTCTGACGATGCTTTTCATATTTTTCTGGACCTTGACAATGTAACTTACATGGCAGTCTATGGGACAGTCTCAACTCTCAAACCTCTAGGTTTAAATCCTAAACATCTCAAATTCTCCCGAAGACGAACGAAGATTTAACGGGTTTGGAATGACATAAACCCAGTTTTGGGAGATGTGTGTAACAAAAAACTTTTTTTCCAGCAGAAAAAAGGCTGAGAGGTCACAGTTGGGATGTAGTTAGCTATAACATCACAGATCTAAGGGCCCGATTTTATGCTCACCTGGACACACAGCCTGAAGGGTGGCATGGTTGACCTTCAGTGTGCTGGTAAGATGTCTCTGAGCAGAGCCAGTGAACAACAGGAAGAACTGCACCTCCCCCTGTTCTCCTTCACCGAGCGCCTCATCACACAGCTGAACTGTTAGAACACACTCGCCCTGATACAGGAAAAGAGAGAAGCATCAAACACCAAGTTATGTGTTTATGAATAAGGATTTTAGGGCAAAAATCACAAACAAAATCTCAAAATGATCCAAGCCTCCACCTGTCCCAAAACCTTTTGATTAAATGATGCGTTCATATTCTGCACTTTCAGCAAACTTGATCACTAAACTACCATTTGAAAACACAAAGAATACAGTTCTACATTATTTATTAGACGCAAGCACTTGATGATTGTGAATGGTTTGCAAAAAGTGTACTATCCTTGCTTCTAAATGGAACCTTTCATACATGTTTAACCCTTGAACTCAAAAGAGCCAAAACTGAAGTTGTGGTTACAACAGGATATCACACTCGTGTCGGTCTGCACAGATTAGCACAGATAGCAATGTGAATTTAACAGCACACGCCCCTGATGTTCTAGATGAGAAGCTTCTCTCCTGCTGTCACACTTTCACGAATGAACACACGGTGGGGGGGAAAAACAACAACAATATAATTCATATTCAAACAACCCGCTCAGAGGCCGATGGAACCACCATTGCAGAATTTAGGAAATCTAAGTTATCTAAATTATTTCAGGAGAGGAAAGACGTCTTTGGGGATATAGACACAAAAAGGAGTGTCACACATACTTCTGTGCTCAAAACCGACCTAATCCATCCTCTATCACTTATCACCATTGTATTCATTTATCCCAGCCCTTTGGATAATCTAATATCAGTTGATTACAGATGTTAACACAAAGATAAGTCTCTTTGAACCCTCATCAGATTTCAAAGCAGTGGAGGGAAAATCCCTTCTCTTTGTTGACTGTACTTCGTACGTTGGATGAGCTTCTTGTGATAGAAACATTATACCGGTCATACATCCATACATCCATACAGTCATATTCCCCTTCGGGTCTAGATTAGCCGTATTCCCTAGGAAGCATTCAATCAGGGGTCACTGCTATCCTGAATGAGAATTTGATTTATGCTTCAAGATCTGTGTTGAAGACGACTGAAAGGATAGCTGACTTTGAGTAGACTGGTGAAGACAGACTTTTTTTTGTAATAGGATCTGATTATATTATTGCAGAAAATGTATGTGGTGAAATACTTTTCTTTCTAATTCAGCTTCTTGAGCGCAGACAACTATAAGACAGACATGTGTTAGTTGATCTGTTTGCTGTATTTGTTTGAGCATCTTGAACATCCTGACTCAGCATGATCAAGCAAGGAATTCAAAAGAAAAACACAATAACCATATCAATAGAAATTTTGAGAAGAAAAGTAAGAGAAGTCTTGTTTTCAGGAAACATATTGAATTGAGTAGGGCTGGACGATATGGCCAAAATTTATAATCACAATATATTTCTTAATTTCGGTCATTACGATATAATTCTGATATCGATATGATTTTTTTTAAAAAGCCTAGTAAAAACCAATAATGCCCACAACAGATGTCTGTGCTGTGCATACAAACTTAATTAGTATAAATTAAATTATAATTAGTATAAAAAGTGCTCGGAGTTGCTGCACAAAAAAAAAAAAAAAAAACTAGGGATGCACCGATCATGATTTTTCATGGCCGATTCCGATACCAATTTTTTTTTTCTTTAAAAAAGTATGCATAAAAAAAAGATGTTTATTTGGTATTTAAAAGGCCAAACTGGCCTCTGTGTATTTTAATCAAAAACCTTCCGGTTCTGATTTATGGCTGGTCAACCGGTGCTTCCCTAAAAAAAAAACATGTTGCAGAAGCCTGACTTGAATGCAAACTGAATGACTGTCTGCCAGCAGGAGGCGCTTTAAGAGCGGAAGAACTAGCGGTTTGTTTCTCCAGTAATGTCTGTAATCAAAGCAGCTATGCTTATGGACGATTCTATATCAGATTAAATGAAAATGCTAAACTTTTCTGGAGACAGACGGATACCTTCAGATATACATTCATATAAAACACCCGCGACGTGTTTTGATTTTGAAACGTGCAGTTTTAATGTTTATTCAACAAAGTCAAATGCCACAAATAAATCAATGTATGGAAAATACTCGTAATGTATATCGAGAATGTATCGGAAATATGTTTTAAAAAAAATCACAATAATCCCTAATCGTTTATATATGAGATGAAGATCTAGTGTATGTGAGAATATATGAGAGAGCCTTGGTGACATTGTAGATGTGTGAGCTCTACTATCCCTCCAAGTTTCAAGTCTCTACAGCTTAAATTTTGCTCTGCCCGATCAGTTTTACTTAGAGAATGCTGATCCTTGGCCATTCTAACAATAACAATCAGGTTTTTTGCGCTACAGACTTGATCCCCTAAAAATCCCAAATATCGGCCTATATATTGACCTGGTTGATTGGTCATCCACTGGCGCAGTCAATGGACAACAATTAAACTTTCTAGTATGATCACATTTGCTGAAATTGCAGCTACCTAACACTTCGCCTCGTTTGAAATTCCTCACACACATGCTAATGTCTAATTGTGTTTGCATGAAACAAAACTGCATCTCCATCTGAAATAGATTTAACTGAGCAAATAAAGAGGAATGCAAACTAAGCATGAAGTATACTTACATATAATGGGGCTTGACAAGGACTAAGTTTCATGACTCTGGACACTGAAAAGAAAAAAAAAAGCAGTATGAAGTCAGTGCAAACAAAGCCATACATCATCAAATCAACCAGAATACTGATGCCGTTTGCAGCCTAATTATAAAAAGAGGTTTATGATTTAAAATAAGTTTGAGCATGAAAATACCCTGAGCAAATTAGTACCTCTACTGACAATATAACAGCTGGTTGATAAATGGCACTTCAGGCCTAAAAGATATTCACAAGTGTGACTCACACCTTCAGTCTCGGTGAGTGCAAGACATGCTAAAATACAATGCTGACTCACAGGCCTGTAATTACCAGAAAAGCGATCTCAAGAAACATGTCAAGATGATGTCCTGGTCATATTTCAAAGCAATAATCAAAAGAAAGAGACAGGCAGGGCCATTCTTGGAGGGGTGCAACTGACGCGGCCTCAAGCGGAACGAAATGAGGGGGATGTTTTTATGCTGTTTACCCTCATAGAACAAAAATTCTTAAACAACCAATCTGACATGCAATCCATCAGCCAGCCACTCTTTCATTGGTTAAAACAGCGCTGCTATATTTAAGGTGAAAGGTGAAAGGATAAACAGACAGCTCTAATAATACCCATCCTAATCCTCTTCTCTTGTACTCAGGTTGCTCTACCTTCCCTCCTCACACAACCTACAAATTTTACCTTTTATATCTGGTTTTGCCATGCAAATTACTTTGTTTTTAGCATCATCTTGCTTTCAAGAAGAAAACATATCAGCATTTATGTGGGAGGCAAAATAGTGTTTTCAGTTTTACTTGGGAGTGAAGTTTTGTTTACAGAAAACACACATTCACACATTTCCATGTGACTTCTTTTCTCTCTATAGCTGCTTTTAACACTTTATTTTAAAGACCAATTCTCACCATTAACTTGCATGCATATTACTAACGTACAATTGGTTTATTAGTAGTTATATATAATTATAAAAAATTGTATATACAGGTGCTGGTCATATAATTAGAATATCATCAAAAAGTTGATTTATTTCACTAATTCCATTCAAAAAGTGAAACTTGTATATTATATTCATTCATTACACACACTATATTTCAAATGTTTATTTCTTTTAATTTGGATGATTATAACTGACAACTAAAGAAAATCCCAAATTCAGTATCTCAGAAAATTAGAAATGTGAAAATTAGAATATTACTTAAGAGCAAAATATGAACATGAAAAGTATGAGCATAGGGGTGGTGTTGAAGCATTGGATAAGACACATGCCTTTGGTGTGAGAGACTCGGGTTCGAATCCACTGTGAGACACCAATGTGCCCCTGATCAAGACACTTAACCCCTAGTTGCTCCAGAGGCATGCGACCTCTGACATATATAGAAATTGTAAGTTGCATTGGATAAAAGCATCAGCTAAATGAATAAATGTAATGTAAAATGTAATTAGAATGTACAGCACTCTATACTTAGTTGGGACTCCTTTTGCTTGAATAACTGCAGCAATGCAGCGTGGCATGGACTCGATCTGTCTGTGGCACTGCTCAGGTGTAATGAGAGCCCAGGAAGCTCTGATAGTGGCCTTCAGCTCTTCTGCATTCTGGGGTCTGGCATATTGCATCTTCCTCTTCACAATACCCCATAGATTTTCTATGGGGTTAAGGTCAGGCGAGTTTGCTGGCCAATTAAGAAGAGGGATACCATGGTCCTTAAACCAGGTACTGGTAGCTTTGGCACTGTGTGCAGGTGCCAAGTACTGTTGGAAAATTAAATCTGCATCTCAAAGTTGGTCAGCAGCAGGAAGCAGGAAGTGCTCTAAAACTTCCTGGTATACGGCTGCGATGACCTTGGACCTCAGAAAACACAGTGGACCAACACCAGCAGATGACATGGCACCCCAAACCATCACTGACTCAGAAAACTTTACACTGGACCTCTCAATGTCAAATGCAGAAATGTTAATCCATGCATTTATGACTTCAAGGTTAGATTATTGTAATGCTTTATTGGGTGGTTGTTCTGCACGCTTAGTAAACAATCTACAGTTAGTCCAAAATGCAGCAGCAAGAGTTCTTACTAGAACCAGGAAGTATGACCATATTAGCCCGGTCCTGTCCACACTGCACTGGCTGCCTATCAAACATCGTTTAGATTTTAAAATATTGCTTATTACTTATAAAGCCCTGAATGCTTTAGCACCTCGGTATTTGAATGAGCTCGATGTCCGCTGCGTTCTCAAAACTCAGGCAATTTGATAATACCTAGAATATCAAAATCAACTTTGGGCGGCAGATCCTTTTCCTATTTGGCGCCTAAACTCTGGAATAACCTACCTAACATTGTTCAGGAGGCAGACACACTCTTGCAGTTTAAATCTAGATTATAGACCCATCTCTTTAACCTGGCTTACACATAACATACTAATATGCTTCTAATATCCAAATCTGTTAAAGGATTTTTAGGCTGCATCATTTAGGTAAACCGGAACCGGGACACTTCCCATAACACCCGATGTACTTGCTACATCATTAGAAGAATGGCATCTATGCTAATATTAGTCTGTTTCTCTCTTATTCCAAGGTATCTGTATCCAGATCAGAGGGTCACTGCAGTCACTCGGATCCAGTACGTATCCAGACCAGATGGTGGATCAGCACCTAAAAAGGACCTCTACACCCCTGAAAGACAGCGGAGACCAGGACAACTAGAGACCCAGATACAGATCCCCTGTAAAGACCTTGTCTCAGAGGACCACCAGGACAAGACCACAGGAAACAGATGATTCTTCTGCACAATCTGACTTTGCTGCAGCCTGGAATTGAACTACTGGTTTCTTCCGGTCAGAGGAGAACTGACCCCCAACTGAGCCTGGTTTCCCCCAAGGTTTTTTTCTCCATTCTGTCACAGATGGAGTTTCGGTTCCTTGCCGCTGTCGCCTCTGGCTTGCTTAGTTGGGGTCACTTCATCTACAGCGGTATCGTTGACTTGATTGCAAATAAATGCACAGACGCTATTTAAACTGAACAGAGATGACATCACTGAATTCAATGATGAACTGCCTTTAACTATCATTTTGCACATTGACACAATGTTTTCCTAATGAATGTTGTTCAGTTGCTTTAACGCAATGTATTTAGTTTAAAGCGCCACTCAGCAGCAGTCCAGTCCAAGATGCTTCTGACGCTGTCTGTTGTTCAAGAGTGGCTTGACACAAGGAATGCGAGAGCTGAAACCATGTCTTGTATATGTCTGTGCGTAGTGCTTCCCTTCGCCTCTCTATTAATGTGCTTGGACATAGAGCTCTGTGAACAGCCAGTCTCTTTTGCAATGGCCTTTTGGGTCTTGCCCTCCTTGTGCAAGGTGTCAATTGTCATCTTTTAGACAACTCTCAAGTCCGCAGTCTTCCCCATGATTGTGTAGTCTACAGAACTAGAATGCGAGACCATTTAAAGGCCTTTGCAGGTGTTTTGAGATAATTAGCTGATTAGAGTGTGGCACTAGCCGTCTTTAATATTGAACCTTTTCACAATATTCTAATTTTCGGAGATATTGAATTTGGGATTTTCCATAGTTGTCAGTTATAATCATCAAAATTAAAAGAAACAATCATTTGAAATATATCAGTCTGTGTGTAATGAATTAATTTAACATACAAGTTTCACTTTTTGAATGGAATTAGTGAAATAAATCAACTTTTTGATGATATTCTAATTATATGACCCGCACCTGTATATGATTTCATGCAAATTAGTAACTCATTGCTACACAGTCTCTCAATTCTCAATTTATTAACATTAGAACTAGTTCAAGAACAAATACACGTGTATGAATGTTTTGAGAGTAAGGCATACTTTTTTTGTGAGAAGACCTTCAATGCGTATGAATATGAATAATTTATGCAATTATTAGTAAATGACAGATGATGATTTCTTCTGTGAAGGACCAAAACATCTTGCTGAACCTGAATGCAATAATGACCAGTGAAAGTGCCTTTAAGCTGTCTAAGATTTCATTACAATACACCTGTGCTGTAAGATGATATATAAGCTTATACTTCAAATACATGGAAGTATAACTACATCAAAGGAGAAACATGGCTTCCCACCTTGAGGTGTGGCTCTTCTGGGTTCCTTTCATAATGTTCTATTGCACAAAAAGTAATGCCAGCAACAACTTAAAAGGGGAAGTTGTTTCATCACACAAAGGCATTGAAATACTTTGCTGATGTGACAATAACAAAGATCAAATATAAATTTCCTCCCAGCTGAATTGGTTATGGAAACCTCTTTCTCTGACACCTGCTTATTCATAGTAATAAACAATAATGACTTCATGAGGACGGAAGGAAATCTGACAGCAGACCTGAAGAAGACAAACTGAGTTTTATCAACACAGGCATTTAGAAACAGTTATATGAACAGACTGAGTTAGAACTGGAAACATATACATAGTATATATAGGTAGGCATATTTTATACCACATGCAGGGACTGATGCTGAAAATTCAGCTTTGCATCACAGGAATAATTTACTTTTTAAAATATGAACAGAAAAACCTCATTTAAAATTGTAATAATATTCTTTTGAAAATTGAAGTTAAGTCTTGAGCTTGAGCTCTAGAGAATTACTGAAAAACCTATCAGCACGTTTCACCCTCAAATGTAGCATTTCATCGCATGATCCATGAGGACTCTGCAATTAATGTCTTTAAGGACTTTTTTAATTCCATGCATCTGCAAAATGACAAATTATAATAATTTGATCTTATCTAACAATCGGGGCAGCTTATCTGAATTATTAGATAATTATCATGGGTCAAAACTCTGAATTGAGGCCCAAAACGATTATTAAGCCTCTGAGTTTGAGTAAATCTCTGATAGTAATCAGCATAGTGCGACTTTTGTGTGGCAAAATACTATACAGTCAATGTTTAAAACAGACAAGAACATGCTCAGGTACTGGCCTTGCTGGTGAAGAAATAATCAGGATTGCATTAGTGCCTCAGGTGTGAAATTTAATTAGTGGACAATGTTGCTGAAGAAGCAGCTGCTTTCGTTTTGCTTTTTAATATTGTTTTTGACAACAAACCCCTCTACATTAAATGTATTTCCATATCAAATAAGCCTGTCTTTTTTAAACAAAGCAGAGTTATTATGCACACACTAGGAGTCATTTCATACAGAAGACCACAATATAGATGTCCATTCGAATTCTAGCTGGATATTATATGAATATGAAAATGATTATAGGTTTTTTTTTATATGATATGATGTTCTCACCTGGTGGATTGCAACCCAAAAATGGGCCACAAGTCTGATCTGGTAAGTTTGTGGACAACAGAAATGTTTTTTTTATAAATTCAAATAATTAAAAAATACAATTTAGATTATTTTTTAACTACGTAAATTTTAAAGTTTTAATTTAGCTAAAAACAAAACTGAATAATTAATGTATTCAGGCCACCCTGTTTTCCAAGATATTGGCATGAGCCACTAGTATATGAATAGCCAAATAAGTAGGTTTACAATACAGTTAGAGCATTATTTTTGTGGGTTTCAGCTATCATTCAGAGGAAGTACCGAAACATACACAATATTACCAAGTTCAGGGGGTTGATTGCCAATTGTGTGAGCAAAAACCTGATCGCACTATATAGAAAATTGTACTGCATCAGGTGAACACCACTGTTTTTGTTTCAAACACATGGAACCTCAACACTCAATAGTGACATCTGATACTGCTGTCCCTTACTGAAACCTGCTTGCTTGTGACTACTGAGAAAAAACACATATAGTTTGACTGGAAACGTATAACCAACAGGAATTTCAGTTTCTCCCTGCATCAAAACAGATAAACTTCTGAAATAGTAATGAAGTAGTTCTCAGTGACATGAGTCTCAAGATTTGTCATGAATATCATAGTGCAAAATTATGCCAACAACAAACCTCAGTCATTATGAATGCAAAATTATAAATTTTCCTTCTTGGTGTGGAAACTGAGTGCTATTAAATGTCATTTGAGACATAAAGCTTCTTTTATTACTCTGACCAGAAAAGACCACACCTTCTGATCAATGCACGTTTTGAAGTGGTTCCTGATCTACTGCAATTCAAAAGCTGCAATGAAATCGTAACTGTTTGTAGTCTACGTAGTTCTCCAGAGAGCCACATTAGTAATGCTTGAGTAAGTGAGTGTTTGTGTGTGTGCGCGTGTGTATTGGGGAAGGATCACAACTGAAAGGTGTGGAGGTGGAGCTTGATGCTGTCACGGTCTGGTGTGCAAAACAAAGCACATGACGAAGTATAACCAAAAGATTTCTTTTAATAATCCACGGAAGAGAATGGGCACAACCAAACACAAATCCAAACAAATAAACATCAACAGCAGACAAAGGAACAACTACTAACAACTAACTAGTCAGGGTAACGGAGACACAAAAAACTAACCTAAAACAGAGCATACACGTGACAGATGTGTAACTACTCGGTTTGTTTGAACCGCCATAGCAACGATGATTAAAACTTCAAACCATGAGGGCTGCAGTTCTGTCCAAGACCATGAGATAAGTGTAACGACTGGAAAACCACAGCATTTTTTTTTTAAACATACCCATTGAAAACCACCTGCCAAGACAAGCAGAACTTTGATTCCTCAAAAACTACCATTCAAAAGTTATTGAAACAAATGTTAGTTTTTTTCTACTTCCTGAAAGTGAAAGTGAAGTGACGTGTGGCCAAATATGGTGCCCCATACTTGGAATTTGTGCTCTACATTTAACCCATCCAAGTGCACACACACACACAGTAGTGGACACACGACTCTCTATCCATTAGCCCACGACTGTCCCCAAAAGACTCTTTCAGGCCTGTTGCAGTGGTCTATGGTAACAGTACTACCTGGTGTTTGGCGGTACACCAAATGCATTAATTGTCCACCGTGGTATTGCCCCCACTATATTTTTGCTTTTTAAAGAAATAAAAATAATTTAGTTCAGTTGGACAACGGATGCTACAATTGTAAACTATAAGAGTCTGCTCTGCTCCATATAATGCATGCTCCAAAGCCACAGCAAAGTTAAAGACTAAAGAAAACCCAAGACATGTTACTCGAAATGGGCAAAAATGCAACACTCAATATGGCCGCTCTATCGATGGAAGCCCTGCCTTCTGATTAAAGAGCCAATCGCTAAAGTTATTGCGTCACTGCAGCTGACATTAGAAATCCAGTTGCTATATAAATAGTCAGCATTCTGGAGATTTGCGATTTAAAATGTTATTAAAAAAAACTGTAGAAAAATATGAATTATCATAGGTCTACTTCACAATTCTTTTGAGAGAAGTATTTTTTTTTTTTTTTTTTATGGAATGGCCATTATTTAGCGCTATAAACACATGTAATGTTATGATGTTTTCTTTTGTTGGACAGCAGCTTCTCATTACAAGTCATAGTCATTAAGACGAGTGTTGTTTTCAAATGCACGCTAAGCAGGGAGGAGTTTCCTCATCTCAGCACATAGACTCACGGGGACACACTAACAGTGCCAGTTAAGAGGAAAAATAAAACACAGAAATTATAAAAAAAAAAAAAAAAAAAATGCCAAAAAAAGTAATGACTACTTTATTGTGCTCAATTAAGAAATCAGAAGGCGGGAATGGAGGAGGGATTGAGCAGGATTTCGTTGCTATTGATTTGTTGCCTCTTTTTAATGAAAGGCCTTATGCATTTGTCAATTTGTCCCTCCTTGCTATTCAGGGAATTAACCCAGCACTCTGATTGGTCGAACTCTTCTTCTTTTGCTGTTGCTTGATTTGAATACTGTGTGTGCACAGAGGTGTCACCAGGCTTTTGCGTATTTTAAAGGGACAAATCGTACCAGCGTACTTTGATGTTAAAATGCGTACTCGCTACGCAAAAAGCATACAGGTTAGCAGGTCTGCGTAACAAATTAGGAAACATTTCAACTAAAGAAAAAAAGAAATGAAAGGATATTTCATATGCATTTCTCCTCACATTTTAGCAAACTCCTCGTATGACATCTTACCTCAGATCTTAAGAACTCCAAGCTGAGTCCATCAGAGCTCATAGAAGCATTTTTTCAGCATATTACATGTATCAAACATACAGAAAAGCACAGCTAAATCTTCATGCATGTCCAATGCATGGCAGGTTAGGTCACAGCGCCGATTACTGCGAGCTAAATGCAGCTTTGTGTTTGGCAGCAGATAAGAGCTGTGTGAT
Source organism: Carassius auratus (assembly GCF_003368295.1). Lineage (NCBI taxonomy): Eukaryota > Metazoa > Chordata > Actinopteri > Cypriniformes > Cyprinidae > Carassius > Carassius auratus. Next base: position 28,173 of record NW_020524562.1, read on the forward strand.
GTCATGGGTGGGGGAGGATGAGGAGGCTGTGGCTCAGGTGTCTGTTTCCAAGAGCACTTGAGTAACAGAGGCCATTGCTGCTTGCTGTGCTGCCTGATGCCTGTCTGGTTAATGTTCTCCTACCTGATGCTCTCAAAACCTGCAGTTATTGCTGTTTGCTCCTGCTGCTTTACTCCCTCAGGGAACGTGTCCCTTGTTTATAGGTCAACATTTACCTGTATTGCCTTACTGATGTCACATTGTGAAAACTGGAGGAGGAAACCCTGCCAAGAAACACTAAAAACAACAAACATGACTAATCAATAGATATGATAAATGGGTCATTCCACCAGAGACTGAGAAACTACCATAAGTTTCAAGAGAACGTCTCTGCATTGGTGAACTGACTTGAATGAAAAATGTTACGCTTCAATTAAAGCAATGCATTTTCATATGCTACCACAATACACCAGACTAATAAATAAATAAATCAACAAAGAAACTTCTATCTAAAAGGTAAATGCCTATGTTTCAGATGTAGCTGTGTTAAACTGCATTATTTTTCAGTCTAAATATGAAAGTGAGAATAAAACACAAAAGAAAAAAATGTTTTTTCAACCCTTTAATTATGAATAAATATAATTTACAGCTCAAAACTTTTTTGATTATTATTGCATTGAAGGCTTTTTTTTTTTTTTTTTGATTTAGGCTAAAAAAATATCACAATTTTAGATCCTAAAGATATAAATTCAGTTTTCTGAATATATTTTGAATAAACACTGTCATTAGGCGAATTGGTACAGTCTGTACACCTGCTGACTATTTAACAAGATGAATCGACAGTCAAATTTTATTTCTTTATAACCGATAAGTAAACATTTCTAAACATTAAACTTGTTTTGATGTTAGCCCTTTTAAAACCACGTCCGTGATAATACACGCCGGGTATTTCCAGAAAGTATAACTAAACAAAAGCTGTCAAGCATTCACACGCCTCTATATTTCTCCTAGAATGCATGAAATAAACCACTTAACTTACCTCTTAACTACACACGTCTACCTCCGTAGTTTGCCTTTAGGACGCATGCGGATGCAAATAAACTGGAAACAAGTCGGATGAAATCCACTTTTCATGATACTCTTTGAGGAAACATATTAACCGTGATCTTTAACCAGTGAGAGGCAAACGCTGAGCTGATAATCAGAAAACTTCCCTATCAGTGTTTTTGCGTCTTCCAAGGGTGGCCCAGAAATCATAATCCACCATTGAAATACATTGAAATCTATGGTCATTTTTTTCCTTAAGGCAGACGTTTGTACACCGAAAAGCATAATCATTTGTATTTATTATATATAAGGAACAGAATATGGCAATCAAAGAGAAATCCGCTTCAGTAGTCTCTATAAAATTATCACACAAAATGCATCATTCTTTAATCACAAACGACTGTGATTGGTCCATTTTGATCAGCGGTGAGAAAATAATCAGGTATCATGTGACAAGGGCTGCGATATCGGCGTTTTGAATAATAAATTACTATTAACAATGACACTAAGAAAAGTTGCTTTACAGTGAATTTAAAGTACACAGTAAATAGTTAAAAAGTAACAATTATTATCTAGACCTTGCCCAATCACAGTCTAGCTTCATGCCGTCTAAGCCACGCCCTTCTGATTTCACTCAGAGGAAACATCATGTGCGTCTCTACTATGTTCTCTGCCAGAGACGGTTCACGAGTTTGGTTTCTAATACTGGTAAATTAAGAGCGTTTTATTGATTATTTTCCCTTATGCACTTCTAATGTACCTTTCTTTCTTTTCTTTTCTTTTCTTTGCTTTTTTTATTATTATTTTTTTTATTTGAGGATGTTGAAACAAGTTGAATATTCAATCAGATTTGTCATCAGCAGCAGGTGTTTTATAGTTCATTGTGCCGCCCCCTGGCGATAAGTAAATAGACTGCATTTCAAAAACTCTTAGTGATATCTAGAAGTGAAACCAATTATATTAGCAGCTTGAGGTCAATTAGCAACAAATCAAATAATGTTAAAATGAATATGCTTCTAATTTTATATTCATTCTGTCAATATGAATAAATTTGCCCAGCACAGGGGTGTTCAAACTTGGGACCCCCTTGAAGGCAATAAGGGGTCCGTGAAAAGTGTATGTATATATTTATTTAGGCTATTTATTGTATAATATGTATGTTTAGGGCTGTCAAAGTTTGCGTTAAAGATATTAATAAAATACATTTATCATAATATTTCTTTACATTTAGCCCTATGTAGTTATTTAATTCCCCTTTTTAAAGACTAGTCAGAACTCAGTAGATGAATTGCTAATTTTTTTATATTAATATATATATATATATATATATATATATATATATATATATATATATATATATATATATATATATGTGTGTGTGTGTGTGTGTGTGTGTGTGTGTGTGTGTGTGTGTGTGTGTGTGTATATATATATATATATATATATATATATAGAAACTTTTAAAAACTTTCAAAGCTAATATTTTTAAAAGAATAGTTGAACAATTTTAGTAAATTAACAAGCGAAATGTTTTATATTTATTTAAAAAAAATTACTAAGTTGAAAACATAATATTTAATATTTGTTTCTCATCCAGTAGCCACATTACATTTTCATACAACCAAATATATCAATGAGGTCCGCACAATATTTGGTGCCCTTAAAAAGTTTATCAAAACATATCCAAGATATCTTGCCCTAGAACCATTAGAGTCTAGATGAAAAGTGTAGTGTGAAAGAGTAGAAAAGTGTTTACGTCTAACACTATTAACCCTTTAAAAACAAATAATATTTCCTAAACATACTGTTTGCATATATATAGTGAGGCACAGCTTGTGTGCATTGTGGATGGAAGTTCATTTCAGATCTTCGATGGCCTGTCCCCAGTGTGTTCAGAGAGCCCTCTCCCCCCAGCAGAGTTCTGAGGTTAATGATAAATAAGGAAACAGTGAAAGAAAAGCCTCTTCTGTGTGTGTGTGTGTGTGTGTGTCACTGAGCTGCACTCACACACATAGGCAGAGATATGCAGAGTAGGGGGAAACGTGAGGTGAATTTCAATATCCCTTCTGCAGTCCGTCGCTCCCAGTCTGCCACCAATGAAGAGAGATGGGAAACAAGCTTGAAACAATGAAGAACATTGCTGCCTTTGTCCCATCACAAAAGCTGTTTTGTATGTTGAAGGACATGCTGGAGGAGGAAAGTGACAGGGTGGGCTGTCAGACTCGGGCCAATTCTGTCAAAGTTGATTCATGCAGATTTGGAGATGTTTTATGGTTTGTCAACAATGTTGTTGTGTCTTCCCCTTCATTATGCATTCAAATATGACCTGTATTGCTACTACTGAAGATTTAAAAAGACTTTTAGGGTTATAAATAATTAAAAGGCTTTATAATGTAAGCTGTAGAAAAGCATTTTGTCTCCTTCACTCATTACTGATATAATTAACGATATTGTAAGTATATTTAACTTATTTTAATATATTTGTTTTTGTTTGATAAATCTATCTCTGAATAGAATGGTGTATAATGCTCATTTAGTTTTAATTGTATATGTATTGAATTTATTTATAGAATTTTGCTCAATATCAATATTGTGTGGTATTCCTGTGTTTTGAAAATAATGCTTCAATGTTTCTGACGATGTTTAAAGGTGTGAATTACACAGCCATTCTGGTAGGAAAGATTTTTCATGATTTAGATTTTGATTTCTTTGATCAAAAATAGAGTAAAAGAGGTGATTTTGTGAAATATTATTACAATTTAAAATAACTATTTTCTATTTGAATAGATTTTTTAAATGTTATTTATTTTAATGATGGCTAAATGATTTTTCAGCATCAGTAATCGGCTCTTCAGTGTCACATGATCCTTCAGAAAAAATGTGTGTGTGTGTGTGGGGGGGCATGTTTTTGTGACATATCAGGACACAACTTTGTATAATATAATGACATGGATATGACACAGGTATTACAAGGAGAGGGTGACTTATGAGGATATAACCCATGTCCCCATTTTTCAAAACGCTTATAAATCATACAGACTGAGTTTTTTTGAGAAAGTGAAAATGCACAAAGTTTCCTGTGAGGGTTAGGGTTAGGTGTAGGGTTGGGGTAGGGCCATAGAATATAGGCTACAGTCTCTACATTATAAAAACCATTACGCCTATGGGATGTCCCGACTTTTCACAAAAACAAACGTGTGTGTGTGTGTGTATTTTTATATATGTATTAAAATTGACATGCTGCAAACTGCAAAATATGTAATAAATAGTAAGCAATTATATTCCATTACTTCGTTGCTATTGTCTTTCTCCAAAGAAACGCTAGATGGCGACTTTCTCTTTCCCTGTGGACTAAATTTGAGGATATATGAGCCAGCCTTGAGCCTTATTTCTCAAGTCTTTCAGTCTGGTGACTGGAACTGCGGTCACGCTCCAATCAGCTCTGACGGTTTTGATTGGGTCACTGTGGTTGTGACGCTCTACCGTCTTTCCTTCCCACCTACGTTCCACCGTTCGTGACCTCTGACCTCTGGAAAACAAGATAGACAGAAGACAACTGACCGAGTATGACACCAACACAAACAGTCAAACACTGTCATCCAATAGAAGATATTTTCCCCTACTTGCTTACATTTTAATTTACAGACAGCTGATCCCTGGTAAATATACTCTGGCAAAATGTTAGATTTTTCTTCTTTTTTTATATATATATATATATTAACAATGGTATTAGTAATCATAATAATAATTCGATCAACAAGGGATTAGTGCAACCTTAAATACCTGTGATTCAAAAATGAAATAATATATCATTAAATTAATAAGAATTACATTACATTGGAATAATAGGGATTATTAGTGGAGCCCTTAATACACTTGATTTAAAAATGTTAGTAATTTAAAGTTTTGGACATAAAATCAGTCCAGCAAAATGATGGATTAATTGGTGACAACAGGACATTAAATGTGGAGTATTAAGTGGTCTGCCACTGACAAGGTTTGAGAACAACAGTGTAAAACCAAGGGTTTGTGGAGGTAAAGCTGGTCTTACTGTAGATGAAGTTTAGATGAATTGGTGGGAGGGGAAAGTAAAGAGGCAGGGCAAGCAGAGAAATCACAGGGAATATGTGATCTAAAAATAGCCAGTGGTTCTGTTGGGGTGGAGCTAATCCTCTTTGCGGCAGAATTACTGGCTGTGGGATTAGGCAGCTTTACTGCAGGCAAGACTTCTACCCTCTATAATAGGCTACTGTCCCGGAGCAGGCCGTGCAAACCTGCGCGGAAAAGGACTTTTTACTTCAGCTAATTAGCCCATAATATGTCACTGATGTCAATCTGAGAAGGAAGTGATGTCAGCAATCGTCTGTTTCCTGAAAGAACACGTTAATAAGAGTTTGGAAAATGTTTGCTTGTACTGTTGGGGCTAGGAAAGCTAAATTATACATTTGGCCATTCAAAGGCAATAGTGCTGTATCTGAATAAATAAGTCAAAACATGATATTTTCTCATTCAATAACTTCTCAATGATTACTTAAAGCATCAATTGCATAAAAATGTGAGGTCAATTGTTTAGCATTCATGATTTTACTGTATTCTCCACCCCAAAGCATGCTATAGCATCTGCTATGGACCAGCATTTGTTCTTTAAACTGGATTCTACCATTTGGTCTGGCAGCATCAAGTTTAGGGAGAATCCATCTGGATGAGCCGGAGGTGCTGATCATGAGGTCGACCCATAATCCTCTGGTCTGCCCACCAGCCTCCTGTTAAGGTGACATTTAGGGCTTGCCTTATGAAACTCTGCCAGGATTTTTCCTTTGGATTTATGTTGAATGCCATTAAACATAAAGGAATACTAATTCTGGTAAGTTCATTTCATTTCATTTAGATTTTAAGCTATTTTAAAACTTCTTTCAAAGCCTTTTGCTTTTAAATAATGCATGCAACTTTAGATGTCAGTAGTCCTACAAATTACAGATCACAACGGTAAAATTAATTAGAATTACAGTTTGAAAGTGACTGTTGCGGTTTTTGCAGATCTATAAAGCTGATGCAAAGCTTCATGACACATTGCCTTTTAGAAGGTTTATTGACTTTTAGCCATTGACATTTTTTGCTTCCTGTCCTCCAATGCCATTATAATTATAAAATGACAATAGCTCTAAAATGAAATAGCCATTGAAACTCTATAGCAAGAGTATGTCACAAATGAACTTAGTTGGGAAGATTGTATAAACACTTCAGTTTAGCTTTCAGATGTTTGATATAGAAATGTTGGTTAATGTTTTAAATGCAATTTAAAATGTAAACAATGAATCATTATTATAATTAATTAATTGTCAATATTTAATATTGGTTAATATGTTAAATGAAATTTAAAACATACTGATAATTTTTTATATATATATTTTTTTTTTTTATGTGTAGCATGAATGCTCTGTAAATTGCGTTGGTTAAATCGTCTGCTAAATGCATAACATTTAAATGATATGAAATTTGAATGTGTATTCGATATATATCTGATATTGTGCCAGGACATGTATGTTCACACTAGTTTTAAATGCAGATGGCATTCAGATCATTGTAAATGGAAGAATATCATGATCTAATCCCATAGAGCTAGCTGCGTGCATTCGCTAGGCTCGCTTTAGCTTATTTTGTCACAGTACAAGTCTAAAGTTACGTAATGCCCATCTGGGGCTGTCAGATCACAATGGATGCTTGGGGAATGTAGATGTATCCTCTCAGTAATCACTTTTCTACTGCTTTTAATGTTTGGGCAAAGGACAATTGGGAATGGGTTGTTTTTCTTAAGTGTTGAAGAAAGCATTTCTCTGCAAACCAGTAAAATGTATGGATCTGTTTTGCTCTTATATTATACTTAAAACATCTGATTATTTGGTCAAGAGATATGTTCGTCACAATTTAATCTGGCCTTCTGGGAATGAATAAAATTCATCTGTTTTTGAGCTGGATTCAGTCATAGGAAAGCGGGAGAAAATATGCCACAAGAAAAGCTGTTTTTATATTATTTAGTGTGCATTGTCATAAAAGCAGACACATTTTGTTTTTTCTTGAAATTTATTTATCAGGTGCACCAAACTGTTCAATATAAAGTCCTTTGATTTCAGGTAGCAATGAGCTGGATGTGTTGTCTCTGGTGTGGTCAGATCAAATACCTTGGACTGGATAAGAAGGGGGTTTAGTATGAGGTCCAGTCTTGACCAATGAGAGTGTGGGATTATTGTCTTGTACTGTATTGTCTTGTGCTAAATGTAATCATTGTTTGTAAACATTTCAGAAGTTATTGGCAGCACATAAGCCTCGATGCTTTTAAAAAAAAATTAATTAAAAAGTATATTCACTATTTAAAACATTTTGATAAAATAGTTTGATGACAAGTAGGTTTACTTAAGTGTGTGCATTTTGTTGTGAAATTACATTATTTGGTCCCACTTTATATTAGGTGGCCTTAACTACTATGTACTTACATAAAAAAATAAGTAGAATGTACTTATTGTGTTCATATTGTATTGTAAAACACTTTTGCTGCTATTGAGGTGGGATGGGGTAAGGTTAGGGAGAGGGTTGGAGGTATGGCTAAGTTTAAGGGTGGGTTAAGGTGTAAACTATGGGTCAACAGTGTAATTATAAATGTAATTACAGAAATTAAATACAGATGTAATTACATGTAGTTTTTTTTAAAAAATATAAGTACAATGTAAAAACATGTATGTACACAATAAGTACATTGTACTAAATTATTAATTAAAATGTAAGTACATAGTAGTTAAGGCCACTTAATATAAAGTGGGTCCCATTATTTTTAAGTGTTTTTTTTTTTTCAATGTAAATTTGCATTTGTGGATAAAGACTTTTCCATATATAATGAGAACATTCACAATATACCAAATTTTGAAATCAACAGTATACTCATAAAAATAAAACATCCTCTTTTTTAGAGTTGCAATTTCAAAAAATAAAAATAAAGCCAAATCACACCAAAAAAGTCTCGCACATTCACAGAAAACTGCTTACGAGTTTACTCCTTCATGACAAATGAAAATAGCGAGATTCACATACAAATGACTAATGAGTTGGTACTTACTAATGAATCAAACAGCGGGACTAGTGCACTTATAGAGTTTTTTTTATTTTTTTTTGTAATTAAAACACACACAGAAAAAGATAGTAAAAAGCCTCCCCCCCCAAAAAAAAAACCTAACCTAGCTGACCATTTGATGTACAACACATTATGTCTCAGCCAGATTTTCATTCATGTAAAATTAAATGTAGGCTATAATCAACCCTGAGTCACGTTTATGACCTTATTTTTTTTCCCCAAAACTTTTCCTTTTTCTAACTAATGTTCTTTTCCTTTCAGATTCAGCATGTGGCCTTGTGTAAAGTCAACTAAAGGGAACTAACTCATTTGCCGTATATACTGAGTCCTTAACTTAAGCCAGGTGCAAATTATATTTTAAGAAGTTTTGGATTTGGAACTGTCACTAAAGGCTCATAGATTTCTGAGGATTATGCTAATTTAGCTATTTTTGTCTTCAAGAAAATAACAAATTTAGGCCAAAATGGATGACCCTTACCAAAACAATATAAACCAGCAGGGAGAAACATATCCCACATATGGAGGAGGAGAGTACACTTACCCCTATCAGACAGACTACCCTCCTCAGGAGGAGGAAGATGCTGCTAGTGATGTCACCGAGGGGCATGATGAAGATGAGCAGATGTACGAGGGCGAGTACCAAGGCATCCCTCATCCGGACGAGATCAAGGAGGCACGGAGAGCCGCCCGAAGGGAGGCCCGCATGAAGGCCAGGATGGCAACTGATGTGGAGGAGGAAACATTGCCTGAGCAATACGAGTCCATCATGGAAGACTGCGGCCACGGCCGCTTCCAGTGGACCCTCTTCATGGTGCTGGGTCTGGCCCTGATGGCTGATGGGGTGGAGTGCTTCGTAGTGAGTCTCGCCCTGCCCAGTGCTGAGAAGGACATGTGCCTGTCGAATGCTGACAAGGGCATGCTGGGTGAGTGAAGGAGTGGGGATCAGAATCAGCTTCGTTTCTGATCAGACAAAATCAAAAAATGTTCAATGCACTGTTTTCTGAACTAAAAGCTAAATGTGCAGTAAATATTTTTGGGCTGGGAAAATGATAGCAAATGTAAATGTTCCTGCTCTCACATACTTTTGAAGAATATCTACACTGTGGTACTGGTACTTCTAGTATATATATATATATATATATATATATATATATATATATATATATATATATACACACACACTCTCTCTCTCTCTCTCTCTCTCTCTCTCTCTCTCTCTCTCTCTCTCTCTCTCTCTCTCTATATATATATATATATATATATATATATATATATATGTGTATGTATATATTACATTTATATAAATAATAGTAATTAACATAATTATTTTCCCTCTATTATTATCATTATTATTATTATTATTACTTTGCATGAATAAAAAATAAGAATAAAAAAATATATATATATACTGTTTATAAGTTTGGAAGTTTTTTAAATGAAATTAATACTTTTATTCAGTTAGGATGCATTAAATTGATCAAACGTGGCAGTAAAGTCTTTTATAATGTTATCAAAATGATTTCAAATAAATGCTGTTCTTTGGAACTTTTCTTTCATCAGAAAATCCTGAAAAAAATACTAAGCAGCACAACTGTTTTTTAACATTTAATAATACGAAGAAATATTTCTGAAACACCAAATCAGCATGTTAGAATGAAAAATCAGCTTTGCCATCTCAGGAATAAATTACATTTTAAAATATGTTTACATAGAAAACAATTTTGATTATTCATAATATTACTGCTTTTACTATATTTTTTGATAAACTTTTAAACGTTAGAATATAATTATTTTTTGAGATTACATTCTGATTTCTGACCAAATATTGCTAATCAGAATTAGAATATTTTCTTTATTTTCAAGCAGACATCAGATCTCATGTGCACCCTGCAGTATATCTTCCTGTCCTGTTTTTTTGGTGTCGGTGAAAGCCTACGGCACGCGATCAAAGAAACATTCTCATTTGACCTGTGCTGAGCAGGAAGAGTTTCAATCAGGGATGAAAGTTGTCTGCTGTCTGATGTGTAATCCACAGGGAGGTTCATAATCTCTGTCACGTGCCTGATAATCACTAATCCCATTCTCTAATTAGCTGTTTGAGACAGTGTGTGTGTGTGTGTGTGTGTGTGTGAGAGAGAGAGAGAGAGAGAGAGAGAGTAGCAGAGCACTGATAAATTCAGAGACAGCGTGTATTATTCTGACGCTTTGTTAAATACTGATTGTGAAAAATGGCCACAAGTTTGTCCAAACTAATAGGATTTTTCACACAAAATTAAAATTCTGTCATCATTTATTCATCCTTTATTCCAAACCCATTTGACTTAAAAATGAAAGGGAAAAAAAGACAAAAATGCTACTAACTTTCGTTTTTAACATTTGATTTCCAAAGTAGTTGGAGTATTCATTTTGCCGGGATGTCCTGTGTTATTGTTCCTCAGTAGCTGACTGTGTGGCTCTGTGTGTTCAGGTTTAATAGTGTATGTGGGGATGATGATCGGAGCTGTCCTGTGGGGCGGTCTGGCTGATAAACTGGGCAGACGACAGTGTTTGCTCTACGCTCTGGCCATCAACTGTATCTTCTCCTTCCTGTCCTGTTTTGCACAGGGCTACGGGATCTTCATCTTCTTCAGACTCTGCTCAGGAATCGGGTGAGACTCTCCAAAATCAGCAGGGATTCATTTATGGATATGCACTTCCGTTCAAAAGTCTGGGGTCGATAACCCTTTTTAATGTTTTTAAAAAGAAGTCTTAATGACCCCATACTTTACCGTGGTAGCGTACATAAACTTTTTGCATTCATTTAAAATTAATGTTAATGTTAATTAGAATTAAATTGCTGTAGAGTACAGCTAAGACGGATTCACTCACTATACTGGCTTTATGGATAAATTGAATCTGATCGGTCCATTATATGATATTAAGACACAGTCTCTGGTGATCTCCTGCAGGATCGGCGGCTCAGTCCCTGTCGTGTACACGTACTTCGCTGAGTTCCTGCAGATGGATAAGAGAGGAGAACATCTCAGCTGGCTGTGTTTGTTCTGGATGCTTGGAGGACTGTATGCTTCCTTCACCGCATGGGGAATCATCCCACATTATGGTCATCCATTAGAAATCATAATAATTCATTTATAATAATGGTTTCTAATAATGGCAGTTAATGCAATTTTGAAAGCAAGCTTGAAACAATAATTGCAGTGTGCAAAGAACTGATATATTCCATTTGAATGAGCCTTTTATGAATGTTAAGTCCCAGTGCAGGACATTGTAGCGGAAAGCAATAGTGTGTAAATCTATAACAATATCAGATGCTGTCTGGAAGTAGCTGGACCTACCAAAACCACATGTCAAGATTTCATGTTGTGATGTTTCGCCTGAAGTTTGTAAGGGTTTGGGTTGTTTTTTGTCTCAGGCTGGGGTTTCAGTATGGGGACAGAGTTCCAGTTCCACAGCTGGAGGGTGTTTGTGCTGGTTTGTTTCCTTCCCTCTGTGGCTGCTCTCGCTGGACTGGTGTTCATGCCAGAAAGTCCCCGTTTCCTCCTGGAGGTAACATGATGGAGTGCATGATAGTTTACTAGGCATACAGGATTTTGGCACTTTTTTTTACATACATACATGAATATATATATATATATATATATATATATATATATATATATATATATATATATATATATATAGTTTTTCCTCTCAAATTCCAAAATGTTATTGAAATTTCATGGAAAGTTATTTCATTTGATTTTCAATGACATTGTGACACATTATTAACATCATGACAAATCAGTAAATCTGAGTAAAAAAGCACGAAAGCCTGAACACAAAATATTTTCAAACGTCTTTATTCAGATGCCATAATAATACAAAAGTGCCCAGTGTACAATAAAAAGTGTGCAAAGACGAAACGTTTTCAATATCACATCTTCATCGTTGTCTAAAACAGTAAAATGCAAATAACATGTCAATGAAATAGAATGTATAGTGAAGAATTCATTTCTGTAAATTATCTATTGTTTTGTAAAGTCCTATTGTGTACAAATGAGATCAAATAATAATTGGTGTGCACCCTGTTAAATATTTATTGATTGTACTTTATTTTATTTTTTCAGAGCGCACGACACGATGAGGCCTGGATGATCCTGAAGCAGGTTCATGACACTAACTGGAGGGCGAAGGGAGAGCCAGAGAGAGTGTTTCAAGTAAAGATGTTTACTTTAAACTATTACAGAGCTGACCCTGGTAAAACAGCTCATATCCATGTCTGTAATGAGTTGACTGAGTAAAGGCTTGATTTTAATAAGTGAATTTGGCGATACCTGATAAATCCGCTAACATGCTCTGACTTAGGAAATAAATCCCTCTCTCTTTCAGGTTTCACAGATCAAAACTCCTCAGACACAGGATGACGAGTTCATAGAGATTCAGAGTGAAACTGGCACTGCCTTCCAGAGATTCATGGTCAGACATATGACTCTGGTTAAACAGGTATGCACCTGAATGATGGCTAAAAGTGTAAGGCTTGTTGAGGAGGATGTTCTTAAGATGTTTTTTTTTTTTTTGCTAAAGCAAATGCAGTGAATGTTTCCTTTGTTTTCCAAAAGGTCATGAAGAACATGCTGTCTCTCGCCGCACCTGATCTCAGAATCCATGGTTTGTTCATTGCCATTGTGTGGTTTACCATGGCCTTCAGGTGAGCAGCTCTTGATAGAGAAGCTTCATAGCCGAAAGAATAAAAAATAATAGTTAAATTAAAAAACTTAAATATGCAAACAAATGTAAATATAGAAATGCTTAAATACACAAATGCAATGCTAATATAATAAGTTGTAATTGTTTCAAACAATATTTAAAAACATATTAATACACTAATATTCAAACATTTAGGGTCAGTGAAACTGTTTTATGTTCTTGAAAGTTTTTTTATGCTCACCAAGGCTGATTTTATTTTTGTTATTCAAACATATATGTGTATACAGTATATGTGTGTGTGTGTGTGTGTGTGTATACTGTATATATATAAATGGCTCTTTAGTTATAAGTTGAAAAGTATCTGGCTACTTAAGGAAGCGTGAAAGTGTTTCATTTTGTTGCATCAAGTGATTTTTTTGATGAATGAAGATCAAAAGAAGAGCATTTATTTGAAACAGAAATCTTTTGTAACATTATAAACCTCTTTACTGTCTCTTTTTATACATTTAATGCATCCTGGTGGAATAAAAGTATCCATTTCTTTAAAAAAAATAAAAAAAGTTACCCAAATTGTTGTGTATGATAAAATTGTTATCTATGTATTTATGCCTATTAAATATATGGCACGCACTAATTAAAAAACAAATATAATTTTATAATATAATTTTAATTATTATTATTTAAAGGTATTTTTCTGTGTATAATGCATTTTGAGTATATTTATAATCAACATTTCTCTTCTTGTTTCATCTGTCATCTTTAAAGATTATTTTGTCTGCACTTCTGTGATTGCCTTCTTAGTGAAAGTTGCATGTCAGGCTGCCTAATGAAGTATCTTTAGTCGCCATCATGTCTGGAGCGTGTAAATAATGATCTCTCTGTAGGATGAAATGACTCCTTCAGCAGTAAACAACCTGCAGCATAAATCAGTCTCCCTCCACACAGCTTTTACGGCCTGGGAGTGTGGTTTCCTGACCAGATCAAGCTCCTCCAGTTTGAGGAGTTCGAGTCCAATGTCAAGATCTTTCATCGTGAGAAAGTGGAACGCTTTCATTTCAACTTCACTCTGCAAAATCAGGTCCACAAGGAGGGGGAGTATATCCATGACAGGTACATTTATTTATTCATTTACAGTAGTACACGTGCCAGATTTTTATCTTAACCCAACCGTCTCTCTGTCTTGATATATATGATGTTTTATAAAAATGAAGGACGATTGCAGGTACAAAGTTTGGGGTTGGGTAGGATTAAAAAAAAAAGTTTTCGAAAAAGGTATTTTATGCTCACCGAGGCTGCATTTATCTGATCAAAATCCAGTAAAAACAATAATATTGTGAATTATTATTACAATTTAAATAACAGTTCTCTATGTGAATATATTTTAAAATGTAATTCATTCCTTTGATGCAAAGCTGTATTTTCAGCATCCTTCCTCCAGTCTTCAGAGTCACATGATCTTTCAGAAATCACTCTAATATGCTGATTTGCTGCTCAGGACACATTTTTATTATTATCGATGTTAAAAAAAAACAGTTACACATGTTTTATTATGGATTCTTTGATGAATAGAAATCTTTTGAAATATAATAAATATCTTAACTGTCACATCTCGACTTTTAGTCTGTCCAAACTTTTAAGTGGTAACGTTTGCGAATTGTAATTTTTTTTTTTTTTGTACAGGTTTATCAACATAGAAATACGAAACGTGAAGTTTGAGGAATCACTCTTCGAGAACTGTTATTTTGAGGACATCAGATCAACAGACACCTTCTTTGAGAACTGCACTCTTAAAAACACGGTCTTCTACAACACTGGTATTGAATGTGTTATAAATTAACCTCGAGTCCTTTAGATATTCCAATGATTATTTGGGGCTTCTGTTATTTTACTGTGTTTTTGTCACGTTTCTCGAAGACCTGTGGGAAGATTCCAAGTTCATTAACTGTAAGCTGGAAAATACGACATTTCTGCACCCCAAAAAAGGCTGCCATCTAAATTTCCAAGAGGAAAATGACGTCCTGATCTATCTAGTCAGCTTCCTGGGCAGCTTGTCTGTATTACCGGGCAACATCATAGCAGGCCTATTAATGGATAAAGTAGGACGACTTAAGATTATAGGTGAGTGTTACACAAGACTGTTATGGATTTCAATGGGTTTATAGTATCTAAATGACTTGTGTGTGTGTGTTTGCAGGGGGATCCATGTTATGCTCCGCTGGCTGCACGTTCTTCGTGCTCCTGTGCTTCAGTCAGTGGGCGGTCGTCCTGTTCCACTGCCTCTTCTTCGCAGCCAGTGCCGCAGCTTGGAACGGCATTGAGGTCATCACAGTGGAGCTCTATCCAGCCTCCAAAAGGTACAAAAGATCTGTCTCCAAAAGACATTTCTAATATTTTCAAATTCATACAAAAGACAGATGAGAAAACATTTGAAAGCACTTGTTGAATTACATTAAAATATATTTTTTAATATTTTTAATAAAGCCTCTTATGTTCACCAAGGCTGTATTAATATTGTGCAATATTATTACAGGTAAAAAAAAAATGATATTTAAATATATGTAATAAATTAATTTATTCCTGTGACGCAAGGCCGAAATGTCAGTCTTCAGTGTCACATGATGCTTGATGTTTTGGATCTCAAAAAAAAAAAGAAAAAAAGTCTTATTTACATTAATATTGTAAGTAAAATTGCTGGTTGATATTTTTTATGAAAATTGACACTTTTTTTTCAGAATCCTGCTTAATAAAAATTTGAAAAGAACAGCATTTATTGGAAATATTTATGATTATAAAGCTCTTTACTGTCAATTTTGATCAAATTAGTACGTCCTTGCTGAATTAAAGTAGTAATTTCCTTATTTAAAAATCATACTAATCTGAATCTTAAATGGTTTGTAAACAGTAGAATAAATCCATTATGGATTTCAATAATTCAAATTCTTTACCTATGATACTGTGGTCAACATGTAAAGCATAATTTACAGTGTGTACAGAAAGTGTTCAGACCCCCTTAAATGTTTTACTCTTTGTTATATTGCAGCCATTTGCTAAAATCATTTAAGTTCATTTTTTTCCTCATTAATGTACACACAGCAACCCATATTGACAGAAATACACAGAATTGTTGACATTTTTACAGATTTATCAAAAAAGAAAAACTGAAATATCACATGGTCCTAAGTATTCAGACCCTTTGCTGTGACGCTCTCATATATATATAAATCGTCCATTTCTTCTGATCATCCTTGAGATGGTTCTACACCTTCATTTGAGTCCAGCTGTGTTTGATTATACTGACTGGACTTGATTAGGAAAGCCACACACCTGTCTGTATAAGACCTTACAGCTCACAGTTCATGTTAAAGCAGATGAGAATCATGACGTCAAAGGAACTGCCTGAAGAGCTCAGAGACAGAATTGAGGCAAGGCACAGATCTGGCCAAGGTTACAAAACAATTTCCTAAGAGCACAATGGCCTCCATAATCCTTAAATGGAAGATGTTCGGGACCACCAGAACCCTTCCTAGAGCTTGCCGTCAAGCCGAACTGAGCTATCGGGGGAGAAGAGCCATGGTGAGAGAGGTAAAGAAGAACCCAAAGATCACTGAGGCTGAGCTCCAGAGATACAGTCGGGAGATGGGAGAAAGTTGTAGAAAGTCAGCCATCACTGCAGCTCTCCACCAGTCGGGGCTTTATTGCAGAGCGGCCCGACAGAAGCCTCTCCTCAGTGCAAGACACATGAAAGCCCCCGTGGAGTTTGCTAAAAAACACCTGAAGGACTCCAAGGTGGTGAGAAATAATATTCTCTGGTCTGATGAGCTCAGGATAGAACTTTTTGGCCTTAAATCTAAGCGGTATGTGGAGAAAACCAGGCACTGCTCATCACCTGTCCAATACAGTCCCAACAGTGAAGCATCATACTGGTTGCAATCGAGGGAAAGATGAATGCGGCCAAGTACAGGGATATCCGGGACAAAAACCTTCTCCAGAGTGCTCAGGACTTCAGACTAGACCGAAGGTTCACCTTCCAACAAGACAATGACCCTAAGCACACAGCTAAAATAACGAAGGAGTGGCTTCACAACAACTCTGTGACTGTTCTTGAATGGCCCAGACAGAGCCCTGACTTAAACCCAGTGAGCATCTCTGGAGAGACCTGAAAATGCTGTCCAAAATGCTGGAGGAATGGCAGACACCTGAAAATGCTGGAGGAATGGCAGACACCTGAAAATGCTGGAGGAATGGCAGAGGATCCCCAAATCCAGGGGTGAAAAACTTGTTGCATCTTTCCCAACAATACTCATGGCTGTATTAGATCAAAAGGTGCTTCTACTAAATACTGAGCAAAGGGTCTGAATACTTGTTATATTTAAGTATTTCTTTTGTAATAAATCTGCAAAAATGTCAACAATTCTGTGTTTTTCTGTCAATATGGGGTGCTGTGTGTACATTAATGAGAAAAAAAAAATTAACTTAAATGATTTTAGCAAATGGCTGCAATATAACAGAGTGACAAATGTAAGGGGGTCTGAATACTTTGCGTACCCACTGTGTATATGCGTGTATATATATTACCATATTTATATACCTTATTTATGAAATTGAGGCCGTTAGAGTGTTTTGTTAATCTATTTACCTCTTGTTGTTTATTATTATTATTATTTAGTTTCTTCTTTAATTCTCTTGTTTATCATTTTCTGAAGTGTCAAGTAGTCTATCTGAACATTTTGTAAGGTCTATAAGTTTGCAAATTTACACACCTACTTTGTACAATGTTTTTGTCTGTAAATTTGTAAAATACATTTTTTCACTATGATATGAACAATCAGGGCAAGACAACAGTGCACCGTATTAAACAACATGAACCGCTATCCCTCCTAACCTCATTAACTGTACATCAAATGAAACATGATGCTGACTCTGAATAAAGCTATGAAGTGTGTTTAACTCCTCCATGGTTTGTGTCCTCAGAGCCACAGCTTTCGGTGTGCTGAATGGCACATGTAAACTGGCAGCTATCATTAGCACTTTCATCTTCGGCAAGTTTATCGGCATCACCAAGATCGTCCCCATCATCCTGTCCTTCTCAGCGCTGGTGTGCGGAGGACTGCTAGCGTTTAAGTTGCCTGAGACACGAGAGGTCATTCTTCAGTGAAAAAGCCAAACTCCTCAAGGCCTCAGCGTTGGGTCCAGCTGGACACTGGATGACCGCATGCTGGACAGATGAACACTTCCAGCAAAAGAGAGAGCTGAGTCACGTCAAGCTGATATGTTAGGACCACTGTAACCTAGTATTACTTTAAAGTAGAGTTTTAGAGCATATGTTTGTTTAAAGTGTTCACAGTGGCTATATTTTGAATAAGGAATCCAAATGTGGAACTATATTTGCTATAATCACACAAAATGATTTAGAGGTGAGTGCTAATATCAAACCCCCTTTTTATATTGGAACAAATAGTAATTTAATATGTAAAAATTAAGCTGTTTTTGCTTTTTTGCAACAGAAATCTTTATCACCAACGTAATTTGCTCACCAGATTTTGGTCATCTGCTAGTTTTTGTTGTGTTGTATTTGTTAATGCTGTGGTATACTGTATATTTATTTCACATTAGATAATTATATTTTTACTTAGTTTTAACTTAGTGGATTCACGTCTTTTCAAATATTGTTTTGAATGCCTTTTAATTCGAAAATGATCATACTACATCAGAATGACGTTGTTTGTATGAAGATAGACATTTTTTTAATTTGACTTATGTGCAGTGTGTATAATGCTCATTTCCTGTGAGGGAAATATGTAGATTATGTGATTTAGATTTTTTTTTTTTTTTTTTTTCTGTTTTGAACGTGTGAGTAGTAATTATGAAGGAATGGTTCTAAAATAATTGTTTTACGTCTTTCTTTTTTCCACTTTTGAATGCAGAAAAGGTTATTCAAATGTATTTTGTTTTAAGAGGTCAACACTGATTAAACGCTACAAAAAGGCATCCACAGTAAGTCTTGCTAGCTTTATGTCAAATCTAAAATATATTCTTTTTATATTTTATGTTCAACAATTTAAACAAGGATCAATTTATTGTTTGTTCTGGTTTGTGATGGTATAAAAATAAAATCTAAAACATAATTTTACTTTTGATTTTCAGTGATTTCTCAGCACAATATAATGAAAGTGGGAAAGAAAATGAGAAAACCACAGTATTTTGGTTTTAGATTTAGTTCCCATGCTTCTCGGAGTATTTGCACATGGAAAGGCGCTTGTAAAAACAAGGCCAGGGCTCACGTGTGAATCAGTCACACCTCTTGTTATGCTCGCTCACTTGTGGCAAAGGTGTGAAACAAAAATCTAATATACCAAGTTAAAAAGTAACTAAGTGCAGTAGCTAAAGTCAAAGCAGTTAGCATGCAATTTACCAAATGTACAAATGCATTCATGTATGTTTCCAGTGCAAATACAAGCATGAGGAAGAGATATTTTAGTAGTGTTTCTGTGGGAGTTTGATGGAAAGACACACACAGGTGCCAGCTTCTCTCATTCTACGGCAGTACGGAGGTGCCAAATCTAGCACGCTGCTCGTTCACTCTCACACCACAGAAAACAGAGAGGGCAGCCTGGAGGTCACCGAGCTCGGAGAATCCCTTCTCAAGAAATGAATCGTGAATGAAAATGTTCATGGTTACCTGGTTAGATTAAAACTGTGAGCGCACACTAGTCTAAACTATTGAGATAGCCCTACAGACAAATGCTAATTTTTATTCTTCGAAAGCCTCTGTGGTACTGATATGATAACATCATTGGAAATCACTTTATTGTAAGAAACACCGGTTATCAGATATGGATAAGGTGTTTTGTGGAACTGGTTTAAAGTTCCGGCGTGCTTGTGTTTATACACAGTTGCGTAAAGACAACGTGATGTCATGGTCACACACCTAAAGTAAGTGGAGTGCAAAGTTGATGTGTTTCCTCAGTACGGACCAGTACGGATCAGCTCCAGGCCTGGCAAAGAGGATATCATCCTCTTTTGGAAGGCCAAACAAAGTAGTTTCACTTTCACAGTGAAACACACAGGGTCTTTACGACATGGCGGCGGAGGCAACAACAATACTACAACGAGAATAAAAGTTAGGCCTTCTTTCTTTGCGTGAACATCTGGGAAGCATTATACAAATCTTCATTATGCTTGGATTTGAGACTTTAGTTTTTTGCAACTTTACAGATCTTCTTCATGCACCAAAGAGCTTGTAACCCTCCAAAGAGAAAGAAAAAAATAATAATTGCATCATATGACCCCTTTAAACTGATAGGTTGTGGAATGCATAAGAAGTTTCTTAACAGCCGGTCACTTAAACATAAAAAAAGTCTTTCCATCTCCATATTTTCAGGTTACATTTAATATAATTAGTCCTATATATTAATATTTTTCCATCTGATAAAATTAAATCATCTATGTAAATACAGTATTGTTCAAAATAATAGCAGTACAATGTGACTAACCAGAATAATCAAGGTTTTTAGTATATTTTTTATTGCTACGTGGCAAACAAGTTACCAGTAGGTTCAGTAGATTGTCAGAAAACAAATGAGACCCAGCATTCATGATATGCACGCTCTTAAGGCTGTGCAATTGGGCAATTAGTTGAAAGGGGTGTGTTCAAAAAAATAGCAGTGTCTACCTTTGACTGTACAAACTCAAAACTATTTTGTTACAAACATTTTTTTTTTTCTGGGATTTAGCAATCCTGTGAATCACTAAACTAATATTTAGTTGTATGACCACAGTTTTTTAAAACTTGCTTGACATCTGTGTGGCATGGAGTCAACCAACTTGTGGCACCTCTCAGCTGTTATTCCACTCCATGATTCTTTAACAACATTCACATTTCTTGGTTTTGCTTCAGAAACAGCATTTTTTGATATCACCCCACAAGTTCTCAATTGGATTAAGGTCTGGAGATTGGGCTGGCCACTCCATAACATTAATTTTGTTGGTTTGGAACCCAAGACTTTGCCCGTTTACTAGTGTGTTTTGGGTCATTGTCTTGTTGAAACAACCATTTCAAGGGCATGTCCTCTTCAGCATAGGGCAACATGACCTCTTCAAGTATTTTAACATATGCAAACTGATCCATGATCCCTGGTATGCGATAAATAGGCCCAACACCATAGTAGGAGAAACATGCCCATATCATGATGCTTGCACCTCCACGCTTCACTGTCTTCACTGTGTACTGTGGCTTGAATTCAGAGTTTGGGGGTCGTCTCACAAACTGCCTGTGGCCCTTGGACCCAAAAAGAACAATTTTACTCTCATCAGTCCACAAAATGTTCCTCCATTTCTCTTTAGGCCAGTTGATGTGTTCTTTGGCAAATTGTAACCTCTTCTGCACATGCCTTTTTTTTAACAGAGGGACTTTGCGGGGGATTCTTGAAAATAGATTAGCTTCACACAGACGTCTTCTAACTGTCACAGTACTTACAGGTAACTCCAGACTGTCTTTGATCATCCTGGAGGTGATCATTGGCTGAGCCTTTGCCATTCTGGTTATTCTTCTATCCATTTTGATGGTTGTCTTCCGTTTTCTTCCACGTCTCTCTGGTTTTGCTCTCCATTTTAAGGCATTGGAGATCATTTTAGCTGAACAGCCTATCATTTTTTGCACCTCTTTATAGGTTTTCCCCTCTCTAATCAACTTTTTTAATCAAAAGTACGCTGTTCTTCTGAACAATGTCTTGAACGACCCATTTCCTCAGCTTTCAAATTGCATGTTCAACAAGTGTTGGCTTCATCCTTAAATAGGGCCACCTGATTCACACCTGTTTCTTCACAAAATTGATGACCTCAGTGATTGAATGCCACACTGCTATTTTTTTTAACACACCCCTTCAACTAATTCAACTAATTGCCCAATTGCACAGCCTTAAGAGCGTGCATATCATGGAATGCTGGGTCTCATTTGTTTCTGAGAATCTACTGAACCTACTGGTAACTTGTTTGCCACGTAGCAATAAAAAAATATACTAAAAAACCTTGATTATTCTGGTTAGTCACATTGTACTGCTATTATTTGAACAATACTGTATAATTTATTTTAACTATGCATTGTTCAATCAATCAGATATAATTCGTCCTCATTTTCACTTTGAATCTCTAAATTTCCCACTTCACTGACCACAGTGACCACAGTCGACACTAAACTGCAAACCTGCTCACCAGTGTGTGTGAATGTCACACCTCAAGTGCAGTCTGCTAATGGAGTTTCTTAAGCATCATTAACATCATTAAGGTCAATTATGCTGTTTAGCTCTTTGAAATACAACTCCATACAGACAACTAGCAGCAGTTTGAATTATTGAGCTGAGGACTGGGACTGTATCATATATATTATACCACTGATAGTGGAATCATTCAAATGATCAAGCTCAAGCTGTGTTTACATTAGTTTGTGGTTTAACCTAAAACTAAATTGACAAAAAGTACTATTCAAGCATGCTTATTTGATATTCATATAAGATTTATGGTCAAGATAGTTCAAAGAATTTCTTATGTTTACCAAGACTGCATTCATTTGTAATAAAAATACAGTAAAAACAATAAAGCTATTATATACAAGTTAAAATAACGTGATACATTTTCTTTGTTGAATCAAAAGTTCGGAACAGCATTTTGTTTTTATATACATATCTTTTGTAACATTATAAATATCTTACTGTCACTTCTGATTTATTTATGCTTCTTGCTGAATGAAAGTATTTCTTCAGAAATTATTATTTCCTTTTTTTTGTGAATCATCAGAGGTGAGTTTCTTAGATAACTTAAAATCGATTATAAGAGAAACCACATTGTTTAGTGAGTTGCACAAGATGAGTTTCCTGGGAGAAGTGCTGCAATAGTTTGTTGTTTGAAGAGGAGTCAAATTCACACCTCTGCCTTCTGTGGGCCTCTCGGAGTCTTTCCCAGACAGATCCAGGCCGAGTCCTGGGAGTCAGGAAAACAGCGATGGCTACCACAAGCCTGCAGAGGTGTCACCTCGCACCTCCGAGTCCAACATATAAACCTCCAGCCCTCCATCCCTTCATTCACCCTCAGATTCACAGCATGGAAAGCTCAAGCCACAGCCAGCAGAACCAGTGGAGCTGCTCAAGCTCAGAGTCAGAGTTTACAGCGTTTCCTCTCCAGACACCGTTTCGCCGAATGCATCCATGGAGCGGGGCTTCTCTCCGTCCCACCAGGCCCAGCCTGCATGCTCAAAATCAGTCAAACCTGCAAGCATCGTCAAGAGGAAACGCAGATTAAGGCTGAAGAACCCGAGCGAGCAACGCAGAACGCTAAGTGAGAAGAAGAGTTGAGGATGAGGGATCTGACCAAAGCTCTCCACCACCCTCAGGACCTACCTGCCGCCGTCTATAGCTCCCGTAGGCCAAACGCTGACCAAGATCGAGACGCTACGGCTCACCATACGCTACATCTCGTTTCTGTCTGCTCAGCTGGGTCTCAGTGAAGAAGAGCTGAACCCAAAGGAGGAACGTGAACTCCAGCAGCTGCGCATATTCTCCAGAGATCGTTGGTTATTTTCAGTACAGGACTATGGCTGGGAGACGGGTTGCGGCGCAAGGACAGGGTTATGGGCATTATGAAGGACAGTATAAGGTTTCTCTGCTCATACAGGGCAATCTGATGAGATCAGCATGGATCAGTATGACGGTTCCTCACAGCAGCA
>NW_020524563.1:0-19124 GCF_003368295.1 Carassius auratus
ACACTGTCTTTGCCACTTAACAAAACTGTAAGTGGTGAAGCACCTGGACAACAGTTGTTGAATGCAGAGTTTCTCCAAACTCTTGCCTGTAATTCCTTCAGATCTGTCACTGGTCTTTTGATGACTTTCCTCACCAATCTCCTTCTTACTCACTGATTTTTTAAGGATAATTTACATACCTTCACTGTTACAAACTGTGTAACACAAAAATACAATAATGTTTCTACAACTCATTCCTAAAAAGAAAGAGTTAAGTTACAAGACAAGTTACAAGACAAAGGAGAACCAGAGGTATCTGTTGATACTTATGTCAAACCTATGAAGGAATTTCATGTACTTAGTCAGAATGTATTGTTTGTTGTTTTAGTTTGGAACTACATTTTTTGGTTGAATTCTTCTTTTCCCAGAGCATTTTAAACTCACTGTCCTTTATGAAAATGAATACCCTCAGTTGTTCACTAATGTAAGTCATTTTGAAGGCTGTTTGAGTGCAGAACTAATAAATTATGACAACATGCTGACATGCCTCATCTATCAAATTCATGTCAGCAAATAAAAAAGATGAATGAACTCGAATCGTTTTATTTTCTTAGGAATGTTGTCATACAAGTATGTGTTTCCCAATAAGATGTCTTTAGTTACTTGCATGTTTTCTCTTTAAGCAAAGAGAACATTTGGAAAATAGGTTTGGAGACCTGTTGCTTTAACGGTTTAAAGCTGGACTTCTGGGCATGTCCTCAAGAAAAATTACGATATACTCTCCACTGTTCTTTTCTCTCCTACCTGATCATTCCCACATTTCTCCTGGAGTCTGGCTCCATACCAGCTCGGTATTATTAGCACGACTCAGAGCTCCTCTGGAGAGCAGCTGGCTCTGGGCTATCACCGACAGACACTCTTGACAGATAAAACAGCACGCCCTTGCCCTAGGATTTCTGTAGTTTTCTCAATGCAGTATCATGTATCACATGATGGATCTGACCTTGTAATTAAGACTATGGAACATTAATTAATCATTCTCGTTTGCAGGAGACATGGAAAGGTTCATGTCCTTTATAGAACCTGTTCAGAAATGGGAAAGAAAACTGATAAAAGATATTCAAACCAACTGCAATGTTAAAAAGTGGACTTTTGAATGGCTAAATTGCATTTTTTCTGACATTTATTTTATTGGAATTGATCCTGAACATCTTTATTCCTATCAGAGCCATTTGAAATTAACCACCTTTAAAAAGGAATCTTGGCAAGTCTCCCTCAGCTGCTCTTAGTTATTTGATATGCAAAAATATTAAGGATCAATGAACCCCAAGAATTCAACATTTTCAGAGGAATATATATGGTATAATGTGGGTTTAATTAAGTGTATGAACTAGTAATGGTGTCAAAGATAAAATGATAAATTAGGTTTATAAAAGCTTGCCTTTGTTCTCTCTAGACTCTTTAACCTGGACTTATTTCACAGTGCCATCCTCAGTATATTTTTTCCTTTCCCTTCAAGGGCCACTCTTCAGTCCAGCATTGGTTTCTGCATTACAACAACTGTCCCGATTCCACCCAGTTAGATGGAAATGGGGACAGTTTATACATTTTTATAAGTCACCTTTTATAAATCATTTACATCACATCTAACATGTTATCTCTTACCCGGACCGGAAAAATCCCCTGTGGAACATACTTGGAGAGTTGACATGGCAACTAGAGTTTCATGGTTTCATTATATGTAAGTCTTCTCTGGAAGAGTATGGTGTGCAGGGTAATGAGGAAGGCTGCCTGGGGACCGGTGAGAAGGTCACATCTCTGGAGGGAGTGTGTGGTGTTGGAGTCTTCTAGCAGCATGGGATCCGTTAATGATGCAGGAGTTTTAAAACGCTCCCTTAAGTTCTATTGGTGGTTTGCTATAAACCTGCTGAGAAGCTCATCTCTTTATCTGTGTATGTAAAAAAACTTGCCAAGCATATCGCATGAATAAATAATGGATATTGATCTTCTTTGCATGGCATCATTTAAGAATATTCTGAAATGATTCTATAAAAAGTTAAACTCTTGAACTGATAGTTTCATACCCAAGATGCCTGTAGTTTGGTATTATTAATCATTTCCCATTAGAACAATTGCTCAGTAAGGAAAATTGTAAATCACTTATTGCATAACAACTGTACCACAGGCATGCAATCAATAATACATATAGACTCTAAATGAATAATGTAGTCATTTGGAGAATTTTATGAATTAATTGATTTGTTTTCACAGTTGAACTCCTGCTTACCCATAGAACATAAAAAAAAAAAAAAAAAAAAACGAATTCCCTCACAATACAGAGTCAACCAGATGTTTTTGTTCCCTGCTGCTGCTGGATACTGCACACAGATTTCAGTACAGCTGTGTATTTTCTCAGCAGTAACAAATTGATTGCTATCCTCCTTCTTGGACATCCTAGACAAATGCTAAGGAAATTATATGGTTTGTTATTTATGAATACACTAATTTGCCTTCACTTTTGAACTGTTCAGTGCAACAAGCAAACCCAACTGTTGCCAAAATACGCTAGGACAAATTTCACAGGACTGCTGAATTGTTTGTTTTCAACTCTTATTAGTGATGTAAATAATATATTAGCTCAAAACGAACATTGAGTTTAGAGAAAATTTGTCTTGACCACCGAAAATGATCGTCCCTTTCTGAGAAACCCTTTTCTTAAAATTTAAAGGCAGCAAGCTATATACATTTTCATGTATAATGACCCATGTGCTATCATCTCATGTCATGTGCATGTGGGCTAAAATGATATGGTTGAAAACACCGCAAAACCAATGGCCAACTAAATGTACAGTTTTCGACATTACTGTAACAGCCTGTGGGCCAGATTTACTAACATTTACTTCTTTTGGCATTAAAACAATTCTGTCAGAAATAAATTAATAGGAATTAACGTTAAAATGGGGTGGACACAGTTAGGCTATTTTTGCACCTGACCTTATTGAACATGCATTTGTAGGCATTTCCTTTCAGAGGCAAAATCTACGTGAGGAGAGTATTTAAATGAATCACTCCAACGACTGGTATTTGCGACATTATTTAATGCCCAAAAAAGGTTTGGCTTAAACTATTTTGTGCCTGTGTTGTAAGTACAGGTACATCTAAAAAAAAATTAATATAAATAAAAAGGTCTTTATTTTATTAAATTTAAAAAAAGCTAACTTTCTTGTATTCTAGACTCATTGCACACAAGCTGAAATATTTCACGTTTTTTTGTTTTAATTCTGACAGGATTGCTGAGGTGGTATGGAAGCCCAGGTTTCTTTGACAGTAGCCTTCAGCTCATCTGCATTTTTTGGTCTTTTTATTTCTCATTTTCCTCTTGACAATACCCCATAGATTCTCTATGGGGTTCAGTTCTGGTGAGTTTGCTGGCCAGTAAAGCACACCAACACCATGGTCATTTAACCAACTTTTGGTGCTTTTGGCAGTATGGGCAAGTTTGAAAACTTTTGAATTCGAAACATATTGATCACTTATCAGTCATGAAAATAATAATGTACATAATCATGAAAATATTTGCATATTAAAATGCTTAAGATTATGTAAAATTAGAACAACCTTTTATGTTAATCATTTGCTTTATCACTTTGTTACATTTTATTTATTCATTTATTATTATTACTTTTGCACTGGTTTGCTAAACTGCAGCCAATCAGAGTGAGCTGACAGGGGCTCAGGGATCGCCCAATGTTCGCCAACGACTGACCGCTGACTTGGTGTTTTATGACCTTTAGTGTGGCATGATTCTGTCTGGCACAATATCAGAATGATGTATGCCTTTACACAGCTTTGCAAAATGATCACATCAAAGCATCAATTAGCACACCACCATGCAACTTCACACCTCTAAACTGATGGACCACATTATCTCAACACAAGCTTTAACATGGCCAGTTTCATGAGCTCTTCAATCATAGCCCTGTCACTCCATAACTTGGGCATGGGCGAGTCTCGCCAATCAGCTATAGTCATGGGCTACTGCCAGTTCAGAGTCTTATCGACAGCAGTAAAACATAACAGCACCTCTGGCAAACTGCCATTTCCAGCTGTTGGCCAGGGGCCCCGAAGGCCTGCTGTGGCACAGACTGACAGAGAAGGTGCTTGTTTCACACAGGATATGAGATGACGGTGTGAAATATGAGCATAGAGGCAGAGGAACACTACAGTAGAGCTTGGATTAAAATAAGTATTAAGCACAATGCAAGTGCATGGTGACTAGTGGCTGTCAAGCTACAAAAAGGATGCAGACAAAAAGTATTATCCATTGCAGTTTATTGTGCATGAATGCAACTGAAGATGAGAGATATTGACTGGCAAGCTGTTATCTGAATGACTGCTATTTGTGGACTAGCAACATGTAAACAATTACTTGATATCAGCTTATTAAAGCCACACTGCATCTATTTTTGCTTGTAATCTATTGATCAGAAAGTCCCTCAGCAAGACGTCATGACCTCATGTGGCTTTTAAAGTACGATGATCAATAATCACATTACAAATGCTTCAATTTCCAGCCATGATACTGAGTTAAACACAATCACAACTTTAAATACAGCTATTCATATCTGAAGCAGAGAAGCAAATAATATTTTGCTGTTAAATTTTCAATCGCTGATTACAATTAAGCAAATTTCTGTTATACAAGTGACATAATCACTGCAGTTATGGACTCTGCCTGTAGCAGTGTTATTTAAAGCAAAGATGATTCAGATTTTGAACCTGAAGATGAGCACTCCAGCATTAAAAAAAAAAAAAAAAAAACACTTGGATGAAAGCCACTAATTCCTGAGCTTCTCAATGCACTCGATAACACATCTATACTGAAATAAAAGCAAAGGTGTACAGGACAAAAGGATGTCATAATGAAAGTGCCTAGACACTTATGTCTATTAACCTTCGAATGTCTATAAGGGTCAGTCAAGGACCATGAAGAATGCATTATTATCAAGAACTGAATTAAAAATGGAATTTATATTCATTCATACATAGTTTAAACTGATATGTGCTATAAATTTAACCACTATTTTGATCTCTCCCTGAACCTAACATTCATATTAACAGTAATTTAGTAAATGGTCTTCAGAGTCAGCTTCTAGACAGAGATCTACAGATGTATGAGAACTACATATTAGATTTATGCCTAAACAAATATCACATTTTAGAAATGCTTATTTAAAAAGCTTAGCATAACTTTATTTTAAGTTAGTATAAGGTTATTAATTGAAATGAGGTGGATGTATTTAGTATTATAAAGAAAAACGAACCTGCCCATTTTAATTTATGGAAATAAAAGGTAAGACTAGTTCCACAGAGGAACGAAAGGAAGAAGCTGACGACACTTTCAAGCTCGTTAATTTCAAAGTGGTGTCAGAATGATTTCTTTAGACATTTTTAATAACATTACCATTTCTTCTTTAATAACTCAGTACTGCATATAGAGTTAGAGATCAGTGATTGGTACACATGATTAAGTAGATCAGATGTTCTCTGAGGTAAATTACTTCAATTTCAGGGTTTGAATTGACATTAAAACTGTAATTTGAAGTTCCCATCATTGAAAGGACTGGTTTAAAAAGTTTTTACTTTTTACACTTTTTTTAAAATATATAATTCACTTCACTTTTTTACTGTGAAATTTATGAGGAGAAAAAAATCTACAGGCACTTTTAGATTTGTAAACCTGTAAATTTGTACTTGCCAAAACTTTTTCTTTCACAGTTTTTTTTTCTTTATTTACCATGCACTGAGTGTAATTTACAGCAAGTGTAACTCATCCACAGTAGAAAAAAAAAATGTTTGTTTGGAAATCTGAGCGACATAGCGCTTTCTGATACTTTGTGAGGCTGAGCGAGCTGCCTGCAGAAATGTCACGCTCTCTGGCTGTGAAATCCAACTCCTCCTTCTCCTTTTTCTGGCTAAGCTGCTACGAAGAAAAATATTGATTCACCATGGGGACACACAACAGCCTTATCTGCCCGAACCTTTGTGCTCCACAGGCTTTACCCATCAACCCCTGCACAGCCTCATGGGTTTATTGCAGAAGTCTTTAAGCACCACATGCTGCCTCCTGTGGACATTAAAGCAACTGCAGCAGAACTTGCGAACACTATACAATACACTATAAAACAAAACAGTTCTGTATGTCAAATCTATCTATCTATCTATCTATCTATCTATCTATCTATCTATCTATCTATCTATCTATCTATCTATCTATCTATCTATCTATCTGTCTGTCTGTCTGTCTGTCTGTCGGTCTTGCATTAAGAAGTTTTAGTTATTTTATAATAGGCTCATATAATAAATTACATTGATTAGTAAGTTTTAAGTTATTTTTAGTGGAAAAAATAGCCTGTTATACACATATATGACTGTTTTTTTAATATCCATATTTTTTTATATTTCCTTGTATTATCGAGCTGAACATGCCCCCACATACATTATGTAAACTGACTGCATCACTCTGCCCCTGAATGAATCTCTCTCTGAAGCTAAACTTCTAAGTTATGCCTTTTGCTCCTGGATCCTCCCACTCGTTAACATCTAAGGCATTTAGAGTGCATTTTCTTATTCAGAGGAACTTAAAAAACGTAAACTTCACATGTGAATCAAATATACTTCTGCTCTGTTTATCAGAAAAAAATGTGTCTTTATAGTGTGCATCTAAATTTGGACTTATCTCAGAGTAATCATGGAGCATTTAAATAGCTTAATGTGAACAAAATAATTCAGCCTCTGCCTGCATTCAGTACAGCTCTGTTATTAAGGCCCTGGTGTAAAAGCAGCAGTTAAAATGTCATACTACAAATAGGTGTTGTGGATTGTGCAATAAACGGCGAGCATTTCATGAGAACAATCAAAGACTGCCAATCACGAACAACACAGCAATATGAGGGCCGCTAAACTGCCTTTAACAGGGCTGTTTAGTAACACTTTATTGCTCCTTCACAGTATCCAGCAGAGCCATGAAAACCACAGAATGTAGACTTTATCAACAGGATTTATGCTTTAAGATACCAAATGTCCTATTAACAAAATATATTATTATAATATATTAGTGTCAGAAACATCATATGAAAAATGTAGGGGAAAAATGACACCCACATTTTTGCCCCATATAGTCTAAGGGATTTCAATGAGGTCCTTTCAAGCTGAGATTTTTTTGTTATATAAATAAAATAAAATAAGAAATGAGTCCATTCAGGCATGAATAAAATCTTTAATGCTAGGTGATCTCTAAAGTCCCAACTCTCTACAGACTACCTCCTTTTTTCATTCATTCATTCATTCATTCTTTTTTTTTTTTTTTTTTTGCTACCAAGCTCCTTCAGTTCCTCATTCAAATTAGCCTTGCGTCAAATACTAAACCCCTGGTGTGAAAAACGTCTGCTAAAGCTCTTTGTGTGGATTCAGTCAAATGTTGGACACAGACCTACAGTATATAGGCACGTTTCTTCGTGTTTCTCCACTACGGCCGTCTTGAAATGCAGCGGTGCACTCTATCTCGTACTCACACACTCACTAGTAATTAAACACCTCAATGAACAGATTAAGAGTTTCCCCATTTGGAAATTTCATTACTATTGCTGTAATTGGATTCCAAATTTAATTAGCACTCCTCTGCGAAACAGCAGGTGATGTTGTGGCAGCAGTCAAGAGCTGTCCAAGTACAGAGAGGTCACTGAAAGAGTTTGGCCGCTGCCATGCTATGGCACAGAATGAGGGATGTTACACCAGAGCTGATCATTTCTGACCTGTTGCTCCACATAGAGGTATATAAGCAAACCAATATTTATAAAAGAGACTATTTTTTATTTATTTTTTGTAATGGAAATAAACTTCTACACAAACACTGAATATATTTCTTACAAAGAAGAAGAATTTAAATTCTTGCTACAATATGTTATGTTGCATTATATTATATTATATTATATTATATTATATTATATTATATTATATTATATTATATTATATTATATATTCAGATCTATAGTTAGAATAAGGCTATGAAAGAAGCAGCTTGGAGAATAATGTAATTACTTCATCTACCAGTAGGGGCTAACTGGACCTTCCTAAGCTTGGCCTGGCACAGTCAACCATTATTTGATGATATGACCTTTGCCCAAGAAACATTCTAAGGATTACCCAAGAAACACACTTCTCAAAATAGCAATGACTTTTCTGTAAAAATTCTTATTATTACTAGTAAGCTCAAGGAGTAATTTACAAAGCCCCTCTGGAAAACCATGTATTGGTGATGGCTCTCTGTGATTAGGGTAATAAATGAAATCTAAAACCTATTGGGAAATGTTGTCAAAGTAAATCCAGAGCAGACTGAGGCAGGATGACAGAGATAAAAGAACTATCATGAGGAGGCAACCGGTATAAACCTTAATGGCAGACATCGTGGGATCTGTAATTCATTTAAAAGGAAAACAGAAAACCTCCTGAAGACGTCTCATGGGCGCCTTGTGTTAGAGGTCAAGATCCTCAAAGCAATAATTAATCATCATTTATTAGCCGGGAAACGCTATGGTGACTTTCAGTGTTATGTCTGCTCTTTGTGAGTCTGTTGTATGAAGGCAATGAAGGCAACAGTTAGATCACACACACACACACACACACACACACACACACACGCACGCACACACACACACACAAACACACACACACGTTTGTGAAAAGTGGGGACATCCCATAGGCATAATGGTTTTTATACTGTAGAAACTGTATATTCTATGACCCTACACCTAACCCTAACCCTCACAGGAAACTTTATGCATTTTTACTTTCTCCAAAAAAAAAAAAAAAAAAAAAAAAAAAACACTCATTCTGTATGATTTATAAGCGTTTTGAAAAAATGGGGACATGGGTTATGTCCTCATAAGTCACCCTCTCCTTGTAATACCTGTGTCATACCCATGTCATTATACAGAGTTGTGTCCTGATATGTCACAAAATCAAGAGCACATATGATGTACACGCTAAGTTAAAAATGTTAAGTTATGACTTATTTTACCATATTTGAATTTGATGTAGAAATTGAAGAAATGTAGAATAAACTGCTTAAACTAATGATAACATTGCATGTACACCTTTCGCATAACCGCTCTTAACACTATAAACACTTAAAGTCTTGGCTCTCTAAACTCAGACCACAACACATGGTAGATGAAATAAGAGGACAAGGATGACAATCTTAAGTAAATGAACAAACACACTGACACACAGTTTGACATCACTAGAAAAGAAGTTGATGAACAGGACAGCAACAATAACAGCTACACTGTTGATAAACCTGACAAACGAGGCATCCATTTTATTTATTCATTCCCCAGTGCATGCTGGGAATTCCAACACTCAACCCAATTATATACTTTTAAATCAAAATTTTCTCAGCACTTTGATGTATTTTTCTAGCATTATTCATGCAAACTAAATTATTGGGGAATATCCACTGAAATTCACACTCATAAGTAAAATTACAATTTAATCACTCTACTTAGACTTGTTAAGAAAATGTAAAGTTTACTGTCAAACTAAGCAATATCTGGTTAAAAATGTTTCAGGTCATAGGCGGAGGGTGAACCAACTATAGGGTAAGGCTAAAAGCAGCCAAATATATTAACTACAAACATCATAAACCTGTCTCTTTAGGCAAGAGCCAGACATGAGTGTCATGTACAGGCTAATAAAATGTGTTTAATTGGACTGAATTTGCATTTAAAGTGATTACAATTTAATTAAAACATTAGAAAGTGATAATAATATGACATTTCCTTCCCACGGTTATTCAAACGGGGAATAAATTATGTACACAAATTACATTATCACTAATTATCACCTTGATCGCACTCTCAAAAAAAAAAAAAAAAAAAAAAAAATATATATATATATATATATATATATATATATACAGTATATCGTTTTAATCACTGAAACTGTATACACTGCAAAATTAATCTCTTACTTACATTGTATGTACATCTGCGCTTTGTTGTTTATGATGAGAGAATTTGCAGAATCCAGTCAACAAACATGCGTGCATTCAACAAAGCTGAAAAGTTTCAGCGATGATTCATCCGAACATCTCTGATTGGCCATTGCATCTCTAAGCTCAACAGAATCGTGTGTGATTGGTTTTAATGCGCAACACTCTAAAAACACCTAAAATGAAATACGGTGCAACATGAGCAAATCTTAATTTAATGCCGCAGTGAACACTTTCTATTCATTACACTTTTTAGCAACAGACATAATAGTTTTAATTTGTTTGTGCAGGGGCATTTTGTCCAAATTAGTGGCATTTTTGCCCCTAAAGCCCGTGGCCAGGGGAAGGCTAAGCCTATGTTTCAGGTTACTTTTTACTGCCGTTATCTCCTTAAACCTGTGTGAATTTCACACAAGCTGCAAGGAATGAAGAGCGCTATTGATCAGACAGGCTCATTTCACAGGCCCTGGAGGTGTGTGCTGAAGACCACCAGGGACATCAATGAAAACCCCTGCAAATGACATGGAGATAAAAACATGTCAATGAAAGCCATCTGAACACACATATGGAGGATCAGTGTGTGATAACATACGAAACAGTCATTCCAATCTATTCAGATCTGGGGGGAATTCACTATGAATATGTGCAAGTAGAGCAGTTCTGTTTGCAGCCGAAATCTTGAAAAAGAATAAGGACTGTAATTTGCACAAGAATATGAGTTTACATGCTTGACAAAATAGACTAGGTTCAAAGACATTATTTTACACTGTAATAGAAAAGTGCTTTTTTAAAAACCTGTTAGAAATTCCCAAAAGAGCCTTGCAGCTCAAACAGGTCCATCACTTACTGATACAGTAGCTCTCTTATTTCGCATGTGCTGTGTGTTGTTTTAACGTGCAATTCACTAAAGAAATCATACAATCATGATCTCTGCTATCCACATTATTTTTCATTGCAGAAGTAAGCTATTTCCTGTGAATGTGCAGACTTCTGATTCATCATCCGCTATAGGTGAATAACTAGAATAACAAAGTGTACTGCACTTTGTTATTCTAGTTATTCACCTATAGCGGATATTGATATTGATATTGAAAATAATTTGTGCAAAAAAAAAAAAAAAAAAAACTATATAATAATATATTAAAATAATTTGATCAACAATCAGCATAATGAACTGCTTTGTACTGCTAAATGATGATGGAATAGGAATGTTACGATTCCTTCAACTCATGATGCGATATGATTTTCTCACTTTTTTTTTTTTTACAAAATGAGAATTTAAACAAATTATTAGTGAAAAGGCATTCTTATTTCTCAGACAAAATGTTGCACATTTCTTTGTGAATTTTAAGTATGTCTAATAACAAAGCAAATCCCAAATCAAATAAATAAATAATACAAATAAAATAAATCTCTTTATGTAAACAAAACATACATGCAGAGGCATATACTTTACAAATGCAAGATGAAAAGAAACTACTGTTGAAACTCTTCTGAAGAAGTCAATTCCACTCAGAGCTACATTCATATAAAGCCCCGCCCCAGCTGTGTTGTGATTCGTTTAACATCTCAACCGACTAGAAACATATATTTACTGATTTTTAACTGACTTGAGGGGCATCGTTACATCCCTAAATCCCTAAAAGTTGAACAAATGAAAATGTACAGTACAATATACTTTTTTCTTCACATTATCTGTTTTGTAAATTCTGCATTTGCATGCTAATGGGATCAGAGCCAAATACCAAGTCAGAGGTTTAGCTAGCGTTTAGCTACAAATCCAGTTTGGCACTTCAATCTCGAACCATTCAAAACAATTCCAGCGCTAACAAATTAAAAGAGGAAGTGACCTGTGCTCCTGCATTCAACTGAGAATGTCAAGTCAAGCCCCACTAGCTTATCACCGTAGACAGACGAAAGGGAAGTGGACAACAGCTGACATTTATGAAAGATGTGCTTCATAAATCAAAGCTAATACAAACGACCAAACAGCATATTGTTGGCTGGCATTCGGTTAAAAAGAAGTGGATTGAGTGAAATTGAATGCCTCTTGTTGATCTTTTCCAATTTAACTGCTAGTAGAAGTGTTTTGGGTAGTTTGTAGGCTATAAATAACATTATTACAGTAAATCAGTAATCTAAGGGACTGGAGAATGACACACTCAAACAATACACTCAATACTATGTGTTTACAAGTGCTGCATTGTTTACTGTTTGCCATGCTCCTTTTCAGGAAACTGTAGTCACAATTTCTGCAAGCCCATCATGATACGGAGCTTCATGTTTTGTCTTTGAAGCATAATTAATAAGAGGAGGCCACGCTGTGGTTAATTACATTTTCAACTCATTCATTAAAAACTAGGTCCAATTGTGAATTTTTTTAAATAAAAGATATATGATTGCTTTTTTTTATTTTGAAAATACAGCAGAGAGAAACAATAGCACAGTGGGACTGCGACTGTGCCTCGACCTTGGGTCTAAAGCACTGTTGCACGTTGGAACACCATCCACAGTCATGGCTCTGACTACAGCACACTACTAAGTGAAGAAATGTAATGAGTAAGTAAATGCAGAAAACCGTACATGAATGCCATAAACATTGATTCAAAACAATTCATTGCTACTAATCCTTTCATTTTATCAGCCTGTCCTGTCTCAAGAATCAGTAAGCCATGTTATGCTAGCTGATCCACTTAAAAAGCAATATTTAAAGTGTCAAAGAGAGCCCCTAATAAATTGTGCTAAAGATTATGTAACTTATCGTCTCATATGCAATTCTATCAATTCTCATTAGCACTACTGTTTTGGGAAAAATTCCCACTATTGGGAAAAAATGGCTTTGCTTTCACAACTTCATATCAGTCTGACAGGCTCAGCGAGGGTCTTAATTTTGCACTGAACGTGAGTGCGACAGCTTCACTATAGGGGAGCATGACACATTAGTGCACATTAGCCAGCATGCTAATCGCTGTTCTGGTAGGTAGGAGGTCGAGACTCTGGGAGATGAACCGGAGGCTTAGCTCCCCTGCTAATGCACTAATGCTAATGTGCTGGGGAGATGTAATTGGGCTCCAGCAGAGAGAGCTCTGTGGGCGTGTGTCCTCTCTCCAAGGGTTGTGATTTAAAAGACATGTCCACCCAACTAAATATGTGTCCGTTTATGTGATTATGTAATACGGAACGACTAGCAAGAGACATAAGCAGAAATTAGATGTGTACATATCCTGAACTTCTGTGCATTAGCTGGTATTAAAACTAAAGCATCCTAGGAGAGAGGTGTTTAAAGCTCTGATTCATGAATAGAAAAACCCCATGTTTACAAGCAGGCACCTGCACCCTCTCTATTTTTCAATCCATCCATTCCACAAAGCACAGAAATCTACACAATACTGTTCAGAAAAACCGGTAGAAATTAGAAAAATCTATGCACAGTTCTTGCTTCAAAGAGACACTCTTTTACTTTGACTTACACTATGATTATTCAGTAGAGCTACAGGGCATAAGTCAAGCAGCAAATTAGCATTTCATTACTTTCTTAACGACAGTACTAACCTGCGTTTCAACCTACTGACTCTCAGGTCTTAATCTTTAAGCTGCTGCAGGAGTGAAGTGGCTGAAATGCACAGCTATCCATTTTTCTGTGTAACTTATTATTATTTTATTTTTTTACCAAGATAGGGCACAGATCTTTGTTCATTCTAGTTGAACAGACTTTGCAGTTAAAGCTTTAGAGGAGGCAGATTTATATGCTTCTAAAACGTAGGAGCTGTAGTTTCCTCCCAAAATGCCCCTCAGCTGTACTGTGGATAGTTCAGAGGCACAGGCATTCTCAAATGAGCTGTTGAGATATTTATTTACTTAGTTGCACACTGAAGTGACTAAACTGTATAGCTTGCAAAGGGGCCATTCACACAGAATATGTTTTTCTGTAAAATAAGATTTCAGTAGGATTCCTCGTAAGGACTCATTTTTTTCCATGCATAACCTTGATATACAGCACTGATGACTGTATGCAGCCATAGCCAGGTGAAGTTCTGAAGAGAAGTGCCAGGGCATGTTCATTTAATCCAACCAACCATAAGGCTTGAGTAAAGCATAGGCTATACCTAATGCTGCTTTCTAATGAATTTAATTTAACGCTAACATCCTAATTAATTTAGGAACTAAACAGTACTATGGCTGTGGCTTTTGAAAATATTTTCACAGGTGGAGTGAAAATGCATAAAAGTAATTGCCAGTATTGTGTCTAAAATATAAATTACTTGAATTCTTGTTTCTTGATGTTATAAAACAATATTACACAAGCAACTTCTGTGGTTAACTATTTGGACCAACAGCAATTTTGCCTGTGACATTGTTTTCAGATAGATACAGAACACGCATTTGCAAATAAAATTCACTAAATATGTTCAAATTTGTTCCATTCATTTTGCTAGAACCCCAAATGCATTGAAATTTTAATTAGAGTTACCATCCACATTTCTTTAGGCAATATGTTTAATTTTTTTATATATATAATTGAATCATATAATGAATTACAAATATGCAAATCTTAAAAAAAAGATGAAAAAAAATCATGCTATGCAATGGTATTTTATTTTTGCTCTATAAATACAGTATGTGCTGTAAAACAATCAAATTAACACAATATTTGTCATATGCAAGTTCATTTGTGCATTAAAATGATATGCCACCAATCTCTCATTCACAGTAATTCCAGGACTATCTGTGAAAGTATTACCTGTTGTTCCATATGTAGCCTGTTATTCAGGTTCCATTATCTTTAATGCCCCTTTGTAAGAGTAACTGTACTCAAGGTTTGCCAGTCCCTGTAAATTCACACAGACAGCCATATTTAGTTTGTTGAGGTATCAGTTGCTTGGCTAATGAGACCATATATAAGCATGGATTCTCTGGCTCCTGCTGGCTGCTTTGAGATAGATGATGTACATTAGCTTTCCTGTGGTAAGAATAGAGAAATTTTCAGGGGGCCTGATGAAAATTGCCCATTTGAAAGTGGGGCAGACAGTCTCTGCTCGAGAGACGGTGGGTTTGTCTGAGAGAGAGATTGTATGTTTGTGTGTGTGTCTGTGTGTGTGTGTGTGTGTGTGTGTGTGAGAGAGAGAGAGAGAGAGAGTGAGTGGGACTTTTCTTCTTGAGCTGGTTAATAAATTGCACAGCTATAATCAACATACTTATATTTAGAATATGTGAGCAGATATGCAAGTGCGTCACTGCATGTGTGCAAGGCCTCAGTAGTTTTGTTTTTCTTTTAATTGCAGAAGTTTATATATATATATATATATATATATATATATATATATATATATATATATATATATATATATATATATATGTGTGTGTGTGTGTGTGTGTGTTTGGTTCTAATCAGGCCACCATTGGCTTGCAGAAACCCAGAGATGAGATGGTGGGAGTTTGTGTGATGGCAGCAGGTGCTTGTGTATATGAAGGTAATCAGACTGGCTGACAGCTCTTACACTGGCCTGTATTAAGGCCTGCACCCTCCAGCAAGCCTTTATATTTCCCAGGTGGACCATGAAGGTCAATTTCAGGATGGTTGTGGTATAGATGATAAGAACAGAGAAGAAACCTCTTTTATCTTTCATTCTAAAGTAAAAGGGAAAACAAAGAAGCACAGATACAACACAAAAATAAATAAATAAATAAACAAAATGAACTGACTCACACCTAAATATCTGAGTTACTGCTGTCTTGCCAAATTAAATGACTCATTGTTCTTGAGTCATATACTGTATGTCTGCTTTAGTTTGTGTGAAGTATTCCAAACTTTTGCATATTTCTCTAGGAAATGGGCCAAAAATTGTTTAAATATGCAAGTGATTCATCATATGTTGCATACACACAAATACACACACAATAATTGTAATTTAAAATTACATACTAAGAAGAAAAAAAAATAGTATTAGCTGGGCTAATATTTATGCATTTCATTTTGTCTCCAAATCTGGGATTATGTCACATAAAGGCTCGAGTAATCCACAACCTGAAAGCATATTACCATCATACCATGAAATACATTGAATCATAAATACTGAGAAGACAAATTCCACACCCCCTTTTAATGTTTTTGAAAGAAGTCTCTTAAGCTCACCAAGGCTGTGGTTATTTGATCAAAAATACAGTAAAACATAATTATTACAG
This sequence comes from Carassius auratus, assembly GCF_003368295.1. Taxonomy (NCBI): domain Eukaryota; kingdom Metazoa; phylum Chordata; class Actinopteri; order Cypriniformes; family Cyprinidae; genus Carassius; species Carassius auratus. The sequence continues at coordinate 16,214 of NW_020524563.1, forward strand.
TTTAAAATCCAGTTATGCCAAGGCTGAATTTTCAGCAGAAGTCAAATGTAATAGCATTTCACAATATTGCTGTTTTTGCTGTATTTTGATCAAATGCAGCTTTAACGAGAAAGAGACTTTTTTCAAAAAACTTAAAAAAAAACTTTATTATTCCAAACTTTTGGTCTCTTGTGTATATGACTATATGGTTACTATCCTTTATTATTCACTTTCATCTTTGCTTTTCCCCTCCGGTCTGTAACCCTATCACATTCACTGGCCCACCAGAAGAAAAGCACTCATTTAAAGAGTCTAAACAGGACATGAGGGAAGGCTCTTAGAGATAGAGGAAAGCACAGAAGACATAAAAATAAACTAAAATACCCAGAAGGTTAGAGAATAAAGTTCATCTTATGAAATCTCGCTCACTAGTTTGAAGTGCACTCCTAAATGGTTTTGGCCTCCTGCCTGGATTTCATTTTTTCTTAAAACTACAGCTGATTCATCCAACTCACTATGCGGAACTCAACCTTGATTCACTGAATGAGTTATCAAGGACTGAAAGTGAATACCGTCTATGTAAATCAAATGTGTATTTAAACATTAATATGGTTTTAAGTTACGCAAAGTGGAACAATTACATTAAGCGTTAAATATTAAGTTTAAATAGAATGAATTTGTGCTGTGTTTTATATGAATGTTCATAGTATTGAATGGTTTTAATCTTTAACATAGCAATGAGCACTGATTTCTCCCTGCATGCTTGAGAGAGAGAGAGAAAAAAGATTTGTTAAAGGAATTACTAATGAGTCTTTCCTTTGTCTTTTTTCAGGCTTATCTTCTTATCCAACAACCCATCACCTTCATTTGTACGATTTTATGATTAACAATTTAATTAAAGTTTACATTACACCCATTAATAAGTTAGAAATGTACAAACTATGTTATTTGAGCAGCAATATATAGTGTCAATGGCACAAAGAAAGAAATTCATGGATTTAAATTGATATTTATACAGCTTAGTATGAAATACATTTGAAATAATAATAATAATAAAATTTGCAGTAAATTTGAGCTCATAATTGTATTTTACTGGTTCCACTGTTTAACATTTGGATTGTTTGCGATCAGAGGCTCTTAAGCTTGTCTAAATAACTTTAATATTGACCCAATTTGTTCTATTTGAAAAACTCAAAATTGCTGTATTATAGTTTAATCCAAACATTAAACATCACGTCTTGACTATATCTGCCATACTGCTGTTCATCACTTATAAATCTAATATAGTTTAGCGATGCTCTCTAATAATAATACAAAATAATAAAAATAAAATAACAAGAACTGTCTTGACTAGTTATAAACTTGTCATTAAAATGTACCAGAATTGGCAAGGAATGACTGTAGATGAAAGTAATATTTTGCTCTCTTTAGAAGGTTATAGAAACTCTACGTGTGAACTTTCATTTTCATTTACAGGTGATGATTACATTCTTATACTTATTAAATAAAAGGAACCTACAAGGAAAGCATGGATTTCAATTTGTTAAGCAGCTCAAAAATCAATTAATCTGGAACTATGAGCAGTGAGGTTGAGTGATGAATGCATATTTTTTTTTTCATTATTGTCTGCAGAACAGCTTATACATGATACAGATTTCTGTCCTTTGTGGTTGTTGCCGGTGATATCTTGCCAAGAATGTACGACGTCAACAGTCTTCAGTGGTTAACATGTGAAGAGTAATCTGAATCTTTACCCCGAATTACTACTAAATCGTAAAATACTGAGAAAGACAAATTCCAGACCCCATTTTTTATTGCTCCTGTGGTTATTTTTTTGCAATTTCCTGCCATGTCTGAGAATTTCCTTCAAAGCTGCTGTCCATTTTGAAATGACCACAAATGAGAAGATAATCTAAAATAATCTACATTATTAACTCTTCAATGCCAAAATACTAAACACAGTCTGACTTTCACAGCCCTGAGGAACATAAGCCACATCTCTGTCCTCTATATTAGTTCTTGGAGTTCTTCTGTGAACAGTCTCGGCTATTGAAGCAGTAATTACTGCATTCATAAGTCTGAACCTCGCTCACTCTAAAGCCTGACAGGATCACAATCAGTGTTAGCCAATTTCATCCAATCTCTTGCATTTGGATATTGCTATAGTTTGCGGCACCAGATTAGTATTAGCTGGCTGGTGTATATTTCTAGTCACAAAGGTCTTCAGCCACAGTCGGAGTCCAAGCCATCTGGATTAACAAAGATGGAAATCTGCATTCAAAGTCAAAAATCTTCAACGGGATGATCCACACTCAGTTTTGGCATCTGTCTACTGGCTTTCTTAAATCTGACAGATTGGCTCGAATGCACCTCTGAAAATCTGCAATGAGATCAAAAGAGGTAGGGGGCTTTGCTAGAGATTTTGTGTTGCCCTGGGCAAGAGGCTGATAATGCCACTCTCTTCTGGCTCCCTGGTGTAATTGCTGTAAAATAGCTTCTTGAGCACATTTGCGGAAATCGTTCAACTCATCAAGTAGTACCTTGAATAATAATGACCTCTTATCTAATAATTCACATTATCACACATGAAGTGTTCATTTATCTAACAGTTTTCTCCTGACAATTGAAAAAATTAGTAAAATGAAATACTGTACCTGATCTGCTTACACAATCAACACACTCGAAGTACTAGATCTGAGTTTATTTATATAAGCGTTCCATGTGGATTGTCTCTGTGAATTAATACACTTTCTCTGTTGCTTGCTGAGTTCTTCTCTTGTGGACTAGTTTGAGAAGCTCTTTCCCTGACATCCATATTCGCCATGCTAGGTTCCTCAGAAAGGACCCCTTTGATATACTCAGGCGCTTGTAGGGCAACTCTCCAGCTGGCATTTGGGCCGGAAAAGATGAATGCCTCCCCACCTGGGCAGCA
>NW_020524564.1:0-76187 GCF_003368295.1 Carassius auratus
ATGTTTGTCTGCTCTGATTATGCTCTATTTTTTGGTGGCTGATGACTGGCGAGAGGCTTTTTCATGTGGCACATGTAGGGTATTCTCCTACTTATTAAATTGACATGATTTCATTTAAAAAAATGAGCCCAGAAGCCAAAAACTGAAGTCAATCAATCCATCAAACCTCATATAAAAGAGGCTTATGAAAACACAGTGAACAAATGAGACCGTACGTTTATAGCTTCCTTCCCAAGGGATATACAGACCCTAACACGCTCTCAAAATATCCCATCTGGCCCTTGCAGCTGCTAAAAGCCCCATCAGCGCTCTCCTCTTGTCTCCTCTCGTCTCTCCTCATCTCCTCTCCTCTCCTTTAATGAGTGTCATTGAATTTCCAATTACAATAATCAAACAAGTGTTAAGACGATGCTCAAGATGTGAGAAGTGAGTGAAAAGATGATGAATGAAATTGGCAATAAATCTACTGAAGCATTAAAAAAAAGGGTAATTTCATTAACACAGGCAAATAAAGCTCTGCAAACATGACGATATCAAGAAATGAAATTGCCACGTTAAGCAACAGTCATTAATTCAGCAACACTCATCAACAGCAGCAAACAATTTTATTTAAAAGCCCTTAATGGGGAAAGTCAGTTTTACGGCACGCCTGACAGTTTCTGTGATGCTCCAATAAATAGCCAACCTGCCGTCTGTCTTTTACAATGGAAAGGCGGCGCTCGGTTATCGCAAATTAAGAAAAAGTTCTTGTCTTTTCTTTACATACTGTAGCACAAATATAGGCTACTATTCTCCTTCACTGCAACTTTCACTGCCTAGCTCTCAAGAGGAGGAAATATTTTAAGAAAAATAAACCAGCTATGCCGCTCACAGGTCAGTTCCTGTAACCTCCAGGAGGATGTAGGTACTCTGGGCCTGATAATGAAGTCCCCTGATCCTTTTCAAATGTTAGTCAAAGGGCCAGAGATGACACGAAAATGTACTTCATACTTATTTAAATCTCAGTCGGCCTGTGATCAAAATACAGCGCTCCTCATATTCAGAGAAGGGCTGGGGCCACGGAGGCCAGCGGGGCAGTGGGGTTAACAGATGCACAGGGAGAAACACAGAATGAGGCACTGACCTGAGCCTTTGAAGATGTCCGTATTAGCAGTGCATGACAGGCAAAGGAGAGAGAAGAGAAATGATATATATATTAGTTTTGAGCTTTAACTCCTCCTGTGCAATAGCCGGTTGCTGTCTGGGCTAGCTAAGTAACTCCCTTCAGCAAATTAGAAAAGTGTAGAAGAAATTCAGTGCAGATTTTCTGGCTTTGTGTGCGTAATTCTGTGTGAATGAAGGATGAAGGTGAAGACTTCTGCCAGAGTGAAAAGGTAATTAACTTCCTAAATTCCATAAATATCCCAAATTCTAGAAAACAAATAGCGTTTTACACTAGAGGGGAAGCTGACCAAACCATAAAAAAAAAAAAAAAATGATTTAAATCCTCCAGAACTTCTATTATCGTCTACTTGATGTGAACGTATGTATGAATGCTATGTTACATTAGATTCGAAATATCAAACCAAATGGCATTTCAGAAAGGGAAAAAAAAAACAATAAAATAAATAAATAAATAATAAAAACCCATTCTGAACTTAAAGTTAATGTACCATTTAAAATTAAAATATATTTATTGGAACACTTTCACAGATTCATAGGTCAATGATAATATATATTATATATATATATATATATATATATATATATATATAATATTATTTTTGTAGATAATACTTTTTTTGATATTTTGTATAGAATGCATAAAACATTCATTGATTTTTAAGAGTCCAAATGTTTTTTCAGGACACTCTAAACATGAAATGCACATTTAAATATTTAATAAATTGCCAACCGTTTTCATATCAATATATATTTTGACACTTAGTAATAAAAAACTGTCTAAATAAAATTATTTTAACATTCAGTTATTTCTTTCAGAATATTTTACACTCTATACAGACGGTATGCTACATATTTTTTATATAATACTATAATATATTGTTGTATGTTCTGATATCGAATTATTCATACAGCATGTTTTGACTAACAACAAGATACTTATAAAAGAGATATAATTGTTGTGCATAGTAGGTCAAAGCAGTGCTAAAAGAGCACAAAACAAATACTGAGGGCATCCACAGTGTATATAATATATGCACACCCCCACACACACAGAGCCCTAACGTGAGAGCAGCAGAGACGGCAGTAGTAAGCCTGGCAGGCAACTCTCGACTCTATAAATCTCTTTAAGTGTCACAGCCTGACTCAAACTTCAAACAGATTGGGCCATTACTGTCTCCTGGCCCCTGGAATCAGACAAAACAATCGGGTACACTGAAACACAGGGAGATAAATGCTACCACGGTGATGGCTTCTAAAACACTTAAGGTGATGTTCTGATATTGAAACGCTGATACAAGGCAAAAATGGGAGACAAAATAAAAGGAGGAGATTTCGGGAAGTACCGGCGGGCTATAGGGCAGACCTAGTGTGCGCACACTGAAGGTCTAAACAACGTGTTTAGGACACCAATACTATGTGTGATTCTATCTGATAGGTTTCAATAATAGATCGGAGAAAACTTCAGTGGAATGGAACGACTTTTTAACAAATTTACTCACCCTAAAGAAACTTCTGTGATTTTTGTAGAAGTGTGAGAGACAAGTAATGGCAGATGGCAAGATTTTTAGTACAGAGTAACTTAATTTATTTCTATATATATAAAAAAGAGTTGAAATATAGATTTTTTTTGTCTGGTTTTTTCGGAGCTTGACAGTCTGATCTCTGTATTATGAATATTCTTATGAATTAAGAATGTTTTATTGCATGGGTAAACATATAAAATAGTCTTTTGACAGTAGTGCATACATTATTTAAAAGCAACATTACAGAAAACAGTGCCTTTAAAACTCCCCGCTGGCAGCCAATGACAAGACATGAAAAACTCCTTAAGATGCTTAAGTAGAATGAGGATGCCATCATCGTCTGACATATTTAAATAAATCTCCAAATGATCCATAATCATGTAATCTTTTTGTCAAAAGGCTTTGTAACTAAATGAGGGTGAGAAATGACGAACGATTCCGTTAAACTCCACTGGATGATCAGATACAAACAAAATTTGTCTTGACACGAATCATTTCAGCGTGGCAGATTATTCATAACCACCGTTTCAATTCTGTCCTGTTTTCAATGCACTAAATGTTCTGAAACTGTGGAGGAGTTTTTATAAATGCATAATTTTACTACTAATTCAATCGTTTAGATGACTCCACACACACTCAGACACATTTTTAGGAGACAATTAATACCTCTTTATTTGTTCTTAATTCAAACGATAAACAGCTATTCATTGTAATACCAGGAGCTTTCATTGGATTAACGCTAAGAGTTACATTTCTGACCTCTTTTTCCAACCAGGGGATTCCATGCCTATCAGACGACAAGTGAGCATTTATTATTTATATCATCACGCAGTTCTCTTTTCGTTATTCTAATTAGTTGATAAAGTGATGGCTAACCTCTGTAACATAGCTAAACGCTCCAGGCCATCTGGACTGCAGGAGGACTTTCACAAAGCTGGAAAGACTCCAAGAGCAAATTGAGCACCACACCACCGGGGACCAAACAATATGCATATTCAGAACGACTGTGTGATGCAGAAGATTATCAGAGGAGGAACACGAGTGCCAACAATGACCACATGGGTTTTACAACTTTTACTCAACTTCTCAACCTGCTGTAGAGTTTCTGGTGTCTGTATTTTCTCTATTTTTTTTCAATTTCACACTATTCTACACCCAGGGCGCATGACCTAACATCATGAAATCCAGAGGTTTGATGTCATCGCTGTGTCCTAAACAAATTGCTGCAGAAGACATCAACTACTGAAGTTGTTTGGATTACTTTTACAGTGCCACTGAGATGATGGAAATACAAACTGATAGCTTCGTGCATTCATTACAAAGCTCCTTCGTGCGAAAAATCACAGAAACAAATTCCACCTGCCTTGGATGTGTGGTGATAAATTAAAGATTCGATGACGCTAATCTAATGCTAGCATTGTCACTGCGAGCAAGGAATCTTTCACCCTTTCACGCCTCCTCTTGTGAAATGGTTCTCTGATTATAAATGAGTCCAAGTGCAATTCAAGCTCATAGGATAAATAACAGCAACCTCTGGCATCAAACACATTTGAGAGCGTGTGTAAGAGGAGATGTGGAGAAACGCTGTGGGCCACTCATTAATGAAGTGAAGCAGCTTTTGCCCAAATCAAAACATTCAATCTCCAAAGACCTCTCTGCTAAACAAACCTAACAATTTGACAGGGAGTATCAAAGCATAACATCTCTTTCGCCTAGTCATTCGGCACAAATACAGTACATTTCCCCGCAGTTGGAAATGCCAGATATACACGCAAAAGCCTAAATGAAAAAACGTATTGATTTGTTGTTTTCAATAAAGGAAGCTGTGATTGTTTCAGCATGGGGGCAAGCACCGCAGTTATGGCCATAACCAGTGAGCAGCAACATATTTTGCCCGAAATGCACTTGAAAACTGTGACACATATCATCATCTGTAAGTGGCTGAACTCTGCACCAATTATGGAGGCGGCAGTGAGGGGGGGAGCAGCTTTCATCTGCTTATTTACACTACTTGTTTCCAGTTAACAAAAGAAAATGTTCACACACTTTTAACCGGTCAGTCTCGAGAGCCTTCCTTTATATGAACCCCAATCACACCAAGGGTAGACTTCACGAGTGTCACTATAACAGACTGTAATGCTACAATAGACAACTTTGGACAAAACTCAGATTTTAACGATTGATTTTGCTTTTATTTTACGAGTATGAATTTGAATAGAATTGGCCAACAAAAGACAGGATGCTGAGTTTTTCAAATGGAATTACAGAAAGATGGATTAACTGAATTGTAAACAAACTAATTTAAGAAAAACAACGCATTGTTATACAGACTCATTTCTGTACACAAAGTTCAATACGGTCAAAAGATCAAAACCAAGTCAATCAAAAGATTTACCTCATAAAATACTGGTAAGATGTAGTTTTCATTGTCCAAAAAAGTTAGCTTATTAAATACAGCGAAACATATTTAGGCATAAGCATATTTATTTAATGCAACACTCATGTCTATAGGTGCCATTTCAAACATTTGTTTCTTATAACATCTTTACTGTTCTATAATATTTAAAAGGAAAGGTTAAAGAATATTATATTTTCACAGAGATTATCAAAAATAAAAGAAGTTTAATTTACGTTTTAGTTTTACTACTATTTGTATCTATTGTAATAAGAGAGAAGGAAAACACAAAACACACAAATGATTATCTGCATAATAAGCACCACAATTCAATATTTTAAGAACATGAATGTAAAGTACTGTACCAGGTGCCAACAATGGGAAGCTTTGTAAACAAATCTAATTCTAGCTGTAACTGCCTGTAATATGGTTAAATAAAAAGTGTGCACAGAAGTAGAATGTCTTTGTGAGGTTTAACAACAGCCTTTCATCATGTTTCCCTACGCTGTAGTGCATGTAATCTTGCAGAGCAGTCCCAGCATACAAAAAGCATGACAAGATGGTTTCTAAAAGTCTACTTCTGAGCTAAAGACGTGCTTCATTTAGAAGCTGTGGGAGGAGGCAGAAATGCTTTATAGCGAGATTGGTTTCTAAGCACAGATTTACAGAGGTTGTTAAATTATGGCAAGCCTGCTGAACACAGGCCCGTCTCATCAGCAGAACAGTCTGCCTCAGCGCACATGATGGGCTACCATATGGCACCCAGCTCTGGAGGTGGGCAAGAAGAATGTTCTTTACACAGCGAATCTAGCACCGAGCCCTCCACTGCGGGGTAAAACAGACTTCAAACTGTGGCGGGAGACTGCCACCAGCCCTGAGGAGGACTGCATCTGTTGGATCTGATAGAAACATCACTATTTCCCCACACTTAGTAATGATGATCCTAAAACATTAAAGTAAGAGCCAGAAAAATTACATGTCACTAGCAATTCAGAAACATGGACTATTTCACACAAATGAGTACAAGTCATATTTGCAATGTTCATACTGCTATGCACGGCAATGTAATGAAGTATAAGGAGTTACTTAGAAGTGGAGCAAGGAAATATTAATGTTACAAGTGCACTCAAATCTTGTTCAAGCGTCTAAACAAACTGATGAAAATTATGTTTCGAAACCAAAGACAGCTGTCTAGCTGCATAGTCAGCCAATGACTAAACAGAGAGTGTTTGAGTACTAAGGCTTCCAAACAGGCTTCCAAAACCACTTCATGTGATAATCTACAATAAATTCAAGAGACAACCAACCAAATATCCACCCATACATCCATCTAGGAGCTTATGTTCAAAAGTCCATCCACTTTCATTAAATTGAAAAGAGAAGCCTGTACATTATGCTAAACAACACATTTTGTGTTCCATGAAAAAAACGTGTTTCAAGTGACATGAGTTAAAGGGATAATTCGGCCAAATATGACAATTCTCTTATTAATTACCCACACTTTGTTCATATTCAGAAAACAAATCAAGCTATTTTTGATGAAATCTGAGAGCTTTCTGACCCTGCATAGACAACAATGTAACTACCACATTCAAGGCCCAGAAAGGTAGTAAGGAAATCGTTAAAATATTCTTTTTGAAATCAGAGGTTCATCCATAATTTTAGGAATACTTTTTGTGTACAAAAAAAAAAAACTAAAATAATGACTATATTTAACAATTCTTCTTCTCCGCGTCACTGTCTGTCACCATTTGTGAGTGTACCACGACGCATTACATGGTACTCTCGTGAACTAATGTCACATGGACTATTTAAAAAAATGTCCTTAATACAGTTCTGGGTCTGGGAACATTTAAGTTGCATTGCTGTCTAAAGAGGGTCAGAAAGTTCTCGGATTTCATCACAAATATCTTAATTATTGTTTCAAAGATGAATGAAGGTCTTACAGTTTTGGAATGACATGAGGGCGTGTAATTAATAACAACATTTACATTTTTGGGGGGAACTATCCCTTTAACACATGTTGGTATCGTTATAAAACAATTGCTAAACTCATCAGACTCTCGTTTAAGGAGGTTTTTCACAATCAGGATCATGTGCCACAAATGTAGCTAGTTCCTGCACAGTTCAATTTACAGATCAGTAGTAAGACACAGCATAGGGATGACATGCCTTCATGCACTACCTCCTCCTGCTTCCGTCACAGTGGCTGATCATCTGTTCAGCATGAGGAGGCGAGATATCAATCTCATCTCTGTCGAGTGACTCACTGTGGGGAATGGTGCAAGAAGAAACATCTGGAGAAGGTTGCGCATCATCCAGTCTCCCATTTGGAGTGGCTGATGGCAGAAAATCACAGGCAAAGACGGTCAGAATCATCAGCATTTATCGGGATAATGAGATGGAACGCTCTTCGATTGACGTGTGGTAAATTGTAACATTGCTTAAATAAGTTATCCTCCCAGGAAAGAGAAAGGAAAACTACAGCATTGGGTTCTTGCTAAAAGTTAAGGGTGACAGGAAGAAGGCGCTGCAGCCCTACACGCGTGTTATGTCCTTACAGGGCGAGCATGTTAGAAAGCCAATCAATAAATAAGTGGTGTAAAGACAGCTCTGGTCAGCTGTTTACTAGTCCGAAAGGGAGCTGGAACAATCTACTGATTGTGAAAGGCCTCTCCGAGCCTGTAATACCCGAAAGCCTAAATTATGAATGAATACAGAGCACTGCCCTTCTCTTTGACTCACAGCAGAAAGCTGCACTGGGGAAAGTGAGAATTGCTTGTTAAATGTAGGGGCCAGACAGCCACAGACAGATTATCAAAGACACATAACAAGCCAAAGCTTACAAGGAATGTGGCATGTAAACAAAGTTTCCTTAACTAGTCCTGTTCCAAACAATTTACTTAGGATCCGGCATTAAATCCCACTCAAGAAATGTGATCTGATCTGCAGCAAATCACATGAATTTGATGTGACAATACTGGAATGTCAATTATAGTGTTGATAGTGCACTTTTTTTAGGAAAATGTTTGCCAGTCTTGAATTGCACTTTATATGCTTTGCTCCTAACCATAAACTGCACTAATAAGGTTTTCGACTGTTCTTGGACCATTAGTTTCAACACAAAGACATTCACTCTGCTTTTCTTACTCTCCAGTCCATAGAATAGAAAAATCCCTAGGAAATGGAGAATAAACACATGACACAAAAAATGATAATAATTGTTAACATTTAGAAATTGTGTCGTCTTTAATTTCACAAAGCACAAAATTGTGATTATCACATTTGGAGGTCAAAAGGTTTGTCAGTCAATCTTCCAGACAGTGATCGGATTTAAGGATGTATGATATTTTTCCTTCAAACATTTTTAGTAAAAAAAAAATCTCACTGCTGGAGATAGACAATGGGCTGAACATCTGAAAAGAAAAACTTTTCAGATGCTATTAAAAATATATTTTACAAAGACAAAAACAGACACATGAAACAAAGCCAGTTTAATTACATTTAATTTAAACAATGAATGTTGATAGATGATACAGTATATGAGGGCAAAAGATACAAGTGATGTATGCAGCTGTTGAGATGTGCACTTCACTGAGTCTTGTGGATAAATTGTCTAGAAGTCTAGAGAAACGCAATTAAAGCTTCCCAGATGTGCATTAAAATGGCCACATTAATACTGATTCATTTATAATGACTGTAATAATTTTGTGCACACATAGCATGTGGATGCCACAATTAGTGAAAGGCTATTTAAAACGAAAAATGTCATGTACCACATGGAAAGTGGAAATATCTCTATACCCTCTGTTTCAAAAGGCTCATTTAAAAAAAAGTTTCATTTTTGGACAAATTTTCATTTTAATGCATCACTATTCAGATAAAGAGCAAATGGAGAGTTGTGCTGCAACACCAAGGTCATGGGTTTGATTTCCAAGGAAGCGTTAACTGATAAAATGTAAGATTGAATGCTGTGTCACTTTGCATAAAAGCTTCTGCCAAATGTATGAAAACATGAAGAAAAAGCGTAGTCTTCTCTAAAGTTTCAAAATCAGATTAGATCCAACCAATAAATGTGCTCAGACATACCAAGATACCAAACACTGCATTCAAAATTCAGAGATCTCAATATGAACCCCAACATTCCCCATCAAACCCTTCTGAGAACTCCATTAAGTCTTCTGAGTTATCCACTGTGGCTTTGGTGGTGACTTTCCACTATACTTATGAAGAATTCTCAATCTCCACACCTTTTGCAGTGTGGGCCGCTTCAAAAACCGCCAGCTGCACAGCCTCTCTGCCAAGACCACAGAACGGCCGTTTCAAAATGTTAACAGTAAGAGTTCATCTCCCCAAAAGACTGGAAGGGGCATTAGCCAAGGCAAACTCTGCCTTTAGTGAAGGGGTATTTTGAGTCCTGTTAAACAGTGGGCCCATAAAAGTTGTTAGTAGGCACTTAACCATCTGTACACACAGCAGCAATAGAATGCATTTGAATATTTTTCACGCACACTGCCTCATCTGCATACTGACCTCTAGAAACCAGCGTGTCCTCTGCAGCCCATTCCAGCACACACAGCACATTTATAATATCATTTCCCTTTAAAGAGGGGCCCATCTGGGAGCAAGCTGTCGCAAATGTACTCGTAGATGAATGTACCTTCTTTATGCTATTCTTTCATTTTGTGCAGATACAGTTACATCTAATTCAGACTCAAACAACATCTTTACTCATGCATAAAGCACATCATTATTGACCAAATAAGCATTTCTATCACCAAGATTGAAGAATATGCGAGGCATATGTGTACTTTAGCGAGATAAGGACTGGCAGTGTTGCACATGCTCAAGCAACAGCGTTTAACATAACACTTGTACAAACTGTCCTAACTAGCTGACAGTGAAAAGAGGAGAGGAGAGGTCACAAAAAGACAGTCTGCGCTAATGGGCATGATTTTCTGCAAGGAGCACAAATCTACAGCAATCAGCAGGAGTATTTACATGGACACTTGTTAGCACCTTTGTGCTGTCTCACTGTGAGAAACAAAACTATTTAACGGATGAGGAGATTGTGTTTGTTCATATTTTAGCTTCGAGGCTGTAGTACGTTCAGTAAACGGCACTTAATGAAGAGGCATGCATTAACCGGTGAAATGGTAATGAGTTGAATGTTAACCGTGCTGAAAATGCAAAATGTATCTCTAGGCGGCTTAAATATATTCCGGTGGGGATATTTCAGGCATTCAATAAAAACGGATGTGTTAAAGGCCCTAAATGAAACCGTTTACATGAGCGATTATCTGAATCATGATGCCTGCGATCATAGACCCTAATGATTCTCATTACTCGCTTCTCACTGATGATCCACCATATGGCAGTGGAAGCCCACAGAGATACTATTTCCCTATTGGGACCGCACATCTCACCTGATTCTTCAGGTCTAGTTTGGGGCATGGCCGCCCGCCGTTGAACGGCTTCTCCCGTAGCCATTTGGACCTGACTTTTAGCCCGCTGCCACAGGAGGCGCTGCAGGCTGACCACGCTGACCACTCGCTCAGCTTGCAGTCCAGAGGGCAGGGCATGTGGCAGACCTCTTCCACCAGACCTGCGAAAGAGCATGTCGAGCAATCAGAGCAGTCTAGCCCCTGCCATTCAACATCACGCTAACAACGTTAGCAGAAACACCTGGTGCCGATGCTGAGACCTCCGTCTAATTTACACTGACAGTTCAGGGCACCCCACAGATTCCTATTTGACTAATGACTGCTTGCCTTCCCAGTGGAGGAAAAAATACTTGGCTCTTTACTGACAGAGAAAGAGAAGAAAAGTTGATGGAAATTAGTAGACGAACCTGATTCACTGCAGAGGTCTGGGCTAACCAGGTGGGCATCGTGGTCCAGACAGGCCACGGCACGATAACGTAATCCATGACCGCAGTCACGCACCTGTCGCCGACCCCTCCATCCCTGGAGGGATCCTTGCCCCGGGGTCTCCAATAGGATACAAGAGGACCAGTTACCATATGGCTGAGAAACAAACTCCTCACACGGACAGGGCTCGGACTCCACAAGAGGGTACAAGTCTTCGCGCTGACAGCGCTCTTGTTTGCGGCTCCGACCTGAAAAGGATGGAGAGCCAGAAAGAAAGATGGAAATAGAGAGGGGAAGCAATGAATAACAGAGACTAGTCATCTGAATTTTAGGTGCCATTTGGATGAAACATTCAGACAGCACTCATGTGTGTAATATACTTATCTGTCTTTGAAAATTATTAAAACGTTAATGATGTCTGGATAACTGGACCATTATTCATACTGCTGTCAACTGTGGACTGCTAAGTGCCACTGCCAACATCCCCAGGGAACGATTAAAGAACTATTCTGAGTAGACTGAAATGGAAACGCTTAGTGACGATAGCAGGAGTCACTGAATAACTTCCAAGCAAACATGCCGATCTTTCAGCACACTTTATATGATGGAGCAGACATGTCCAATCCTGCAGAGTTCAGCTCCAACTTTAATTAAACTAATCAAGGTCTTAAGGTTACTAGAAATATCCAGTATTGGAGCTAGGACGCTACAACGTAGGGGGATTATTGGTATGTTTTTTGTCCTCAGTGATATCTGATTAGAGTTCAAATTGTGCTAGGACTTTTGGAGGGACCAAACCGTCAAACAGAAGTGGGGTCTAATTTTGATTCCCAGAGAATGCACAAAATGATAAAAATGACCAATTTCAATGTACTGCAAGTTGCTTTGTATAGATGCTTATATTAAATGCTTAAATATAAATTTTATATAACTATTTTAAAAGGTTTTTTGACACCTAAATGAAAATATTGCCATCAATTAGCAATTTACATTTATGCATTTAGCAGACACTTTTATTCAAAACAACATACAAAAGAGGAACAAAACCAATTTTGAAAAAAAAAAAACAACAACAACAATAATCGGGAATATACAATGCAGGTTCATTAGACAAACAGATTAGGAAGAAAGCTAGAATTACTCGTCCTAATGTCTTTCCAACTCCACAATAATTTGGTTAATCTTTCAAACACAATGATATGTTTAATGAAAACTGAGAGATTCTGTCACTCCATTGAAAGTCCATTCACCAAAAACTGACACATCAAATTTCCAATTTCGTTGTTTCTCATACAGTATAACCACTAATCAAGGCACTTCCATAAAGCTCATCAAATATGTTAAACAGAAGCTGAAGCTTAATATAATTTAATGCATGACGCGCAAGAACAAACTTCACTGGTTCTTGCTGAAGCTCAAACGTCCTTGCCTGACACTTTCAAAGGAGGGACAAAAATCTCTCAGGTTTCATTAAAAACTAAGATGAAAGAAAGTCTCATGGGTTTGGAACAACATGAGGCCGAGTAAATGATGACAGAATTTTCATTTTTAGATGATCAAATAACCCTTTACTTTTATAGGGTTTTATAATAAGTTGTAAACGTACCCGTTTGTATGTTATAAATGTTTAGCACAAAGGAAGTGCTGAGAACTGAACCAACCAGACGCGTCTTCTTTTCTCTCTTCAACATTCTTTATTTTTAAATATACAAACACAGACCCGCAGCACTCTCATGGTCAGTGGAGCATATCCATCTAGTTTATCTAATGAGGAGAGAAATGAATAGATTTCACATCATAAAGGCTTCTGTTTAAGAGGCTATTAGTTCCTCTTCGCACACTTCACTTCCTGGAACATTTCAAATTAGTCATGTCCATTAGACATGATGAATGCTATTAGGTTATATAAATAAAAGGATCTGTTCATTAGATTTACTGTCACTAACACTACAGACCAGCGTTCAAAAGGGTCCTCAAACCTGTCAAGCATAATTCCATCAGCCAGTCAAACCTGTGGGTTTATTACTGGACAATTTAGCATGGTCAAGCTGAAGAGCTAAATGAAATATGATGCTTTGATGTACTGGATTCAGAAGCTTTTTGCATTTTGTTGTTTGATTGAAAGATGCTGTTGGCTTGCATCAATGAGATTGGTGTGGTTTTGCTGTCAGCTTAAGCTTTTCAAATAATGCTGATGAAAGATCATCATCATTAAGCATGATGCAATACTCAATGGATTCATGAATTTCTGGTCGAGTCAAAAGCTAAATTCGACTGTCTCAGAGAATGTGTGATTAGACAGCTTTGTGTTTCAAATTAGCTGCACAGAGGGTCAACCAAGAAAACCAGGAGTACTTGTTGCTAGGATTTACGTGCATGGGTTTAGAGTGTATGAAAAATGGATTTATTTTTCATATTGTATATCTAAGGATACGCATCTAAGGATTGCAACAGTTTAAGTTTAATAGATAGTTACAGGATAAGTTTTCCAACAAATGTGTACTGCTAATATGATGTTATATGTAAATTAACAATGTCTACTCTTTCTCCATTTTACCTGCACTCAGATATCCCTGTTTATTTGTCAGCAAAAGTTTGCCGGATGATGCAAAATATGTCATTTTGCATCATCCAGCAGACTTTTGACAGCTGCAAGTCTTTTCTTAAAAGTACAGATCGAGCTTCTGGATTTTTGTATTCCCACCCATAGACAGTTGGATCCAAAATTTAAAAATAGATTTTTTTTTTGCCAAAGTCGTTTTTCTCTGTTTTTCTACACAGCACTGATTTTTTTTTTTTTTTTTACTTATATTTCTACAGCATAGATAGCAAAGTTTGCCAGTAGTGAATTCCAACACAGTAATACCAATGAAAACAGTTTAAAATAAAGCCAAAATAGAATTGGTGACTGCAATAGTGGACAGCAACAAAGTAGTTTTACATTTAATACTTAAGTACTTTTACTGGAGTAATATCTTATTGGTATATCTGCACTTTTACTCGAGTACTTGATACTATATGTATACTTCATCCACCACTGGTTGAGTTTCTCAGAGCAACACACAAAAGAGCTGAACCCAAATAAATCTGAATAGAATAAATCCTGTTTATGAATTAACTGGTTTAATGGATAATTCAGCAACTCACTCACAAGCAGTCACTTGTTTTTTTCCCCTGAATGAATCATACGGTTTAAACAAAACTGTTGAGTGAATGATTCTTTGACTTCCTAATAAACATTCTAACTTGTAGTACCATCCATCTATCAGGAGGAGGCCTCTATATCCAGTACACAGAGAGAGTGTGAGATGGACACAGAGACAGAGGTAGAGGCAAAGAGAAACTCACACTCTCACTGATGTCCAGAAGTTTTGTGAGAAGTGTTTGCCAGCCTCCATCTGTTTTTGGTGTACAGAGGCGGTCAGTGATAGAAAACAGCTCTAACAGTGTGAAATCTCTGTCAGTACACTGCAGCCTCACTGACAATCTGCTCTCTGCTTTCACTGCATGTGTTAGAGTATGTGCATATGTATAAACACACACACACACACACACACACTTGTCAATAGTGATAATTCATTATTTATGACACCTCCAGAAACGAACACCTGCTGGATATTGTGCATTCAATTAAGCAAGAAACACAATCTTAGCTTGCCATTTTTAAGGCTTCATTTCTGTCTTCATTTTTTTTTTTTTATGCTCTTGAATTTCTAGGTTGAAATCTGACATTTTAGCTTGTGATCGTCTTTGATGTGGGATTTCCTAAACTTACGAGGTGAAGAAAGCCTTTGAAAGTTTATCTGACACAGTGAATACGTCACATTGTGAGAGGTGCCGGATCTTAATGAGAGCCAATCAGGAGTTTTATGCGAACAAACTAACTAAAGAAGAAAGCACTGCAGTAATTCTCCAACGGACAGCTCCAAATCTGCCTGTAGAGCAGTTCACAGCAGGTCTCTGATCTCTGATGATAGACAGGACTGTCAAAATAAGTTGGGTAGGTGCAGTAACACTAAAGGAAAGAAGCGGAGGATAGTTAATCAAATAATTAATGTCAATTCTCCTCAGTGGTACTGACTGGAGTGCTGAACTCAAAGTTCACTTTAAATGACTTCCTTTTCAAGACCTTTTTTCCTAGCTTTAGCTGATTATGCTCAGCTAAGGAATATACTAAAGCTGACTTGTCTGTCAGCTTACTCCCTTTGTTAAAATGATATTCCTCAAGTGATACTACAATTGTCTCGAGAATCCATTGTATATCTTGGCACTAGCTCTCAGAGGATTTTACAAATACGCCACTAATTTGTACCCGACCTTGTCAGGATATAAACAAGCTTATCGACTTGCCACGGTATAAGGATTTAGCTCATTCACTGTCGCTGTATTTGTCTTGTTGTGTGACTTTTCCATTATAAACACTAAACAAACATCCTGCTGACTGTAAGAAATGAATATAATTAACCTTGCTCTTAGATTTCTTGAGGAAAATGACTACTATTTGATAAAACATGCCAGAGAACATCAAAACATATAAACAATACTGTACCTATATGATCATTTAAAGTACTTTTACCCTTATTTATATATTTGTATATTTATGAAAAAATAAATGGAATCAAAAGCATTGTAAATGTCCAGTTTAGTTTAATGTGTTTTTTTTTACACAATTTATAAAAATATAATCTAGTATTTTCCAGTGAGACAAACTAATTTATATTATAAATGCATAGTTTTACTCCTTAATCATGTATTATTTTATTTTTCTACATTATTTCACATTATTATGTACATACAGTACAGAACAAAAGTTTGGAAACATTACTATTTGTAATGTTTTTGAAAGAAGTTTCTTCAGTTCATCAAGCCTGCACTTATTTGATCAAAAATACAGAAAAAACAGAAATATTGTGAAATATTATTACAACTTAAAATAATAGTTTTCTATTTGATTATACTTTAATAAATTATAATAATAATTTATTCCTGTGATGCAAAGCTGAATTTTCAGCATAATTACTCCAGCCTTCAGTGTCACATGTAACATCCATCACATGATCATTTAGAAATCATTATAATATTCTGATTTATTATGAGTGTTGGAAACAGTTCTGCTGTCTAATATATTTGACGAATAATAGATTAAAAAGAACTGCATTTATATATATAAAAAAAGTCTAATAATATATTTTCTTTAATATCACTTTTTATCAATTTAACACATCTTTGCTGAATAAAAGTACTGATTTTATTTAAAAAGAAGAAAGAGAAAAAAATACTGACCCCAAATTACTGACTAGTAGTGTATATTGTTATTACAAAATATTTATATTTTAAAAACATAGATTCTTTTACTTTTTATTCATCAAAGTATCCTATAAAAGTATCACATGTTCTGAAAAAATATTAAGCAGCAGAACTGTTTCCAACTTTGATAATGAATCATCATATTAGAATAAGTTCTAAAGGATCATGTGATAATGATCCTAAAAATTCAGCTTTGCATCACAGAAATAAATGATAATTTAAAGTATTATAAATTTAAAACTATTATTTTAAGTTGTAATAATATATCACAATATTACATTTTTTTTCTGTATTTTTGATCAAGTAAATGCAGGCTTGATGAGCAGAAGAATCTTCTTTTTTTTAAAACATTAACAATAGTAATGTTTCCAAACTTTTGGTCTGTACTGTACATTTTCACCTTTTTTATTTATATAAACACATATTTCTACATTTAAAAAATTATAAATTAAATACATTTGTAATTAAAAAGAGGAAATAAATATGTAATAAATTAATTCATAAATAGTAAAGTACAAATATGGCATAGGTGTAATTAGAAAATGTCTCAGTAGAACATGCAATTTAGTTCTTTCAATCTACAATTTTTGACTTGTTTGTTTGTTTGTTTAAAAAATATTGTTAATTTATTTCTCCATAATATTATAAGAGAGTTATATTAGGTATATTAGGCTGCTGTCACTTTAAGACCTAGTGCATAGATCCAATATAATGATATATATCCATTTTGAAAAGTTTACATTTACTGTACTTAGAATATATTCGAATGTATTTATATGAATTCTCACCAAAACAGATACATTCAAGCAAAATAAGCCACAAAAGAGAACTAGTTCTAGTCTTGTTAAAGCTAATGTTACAGTCTCTTGGATTTACCAGGAGTTACACAGCTTACTTAAGAATATAATAGTTAATGCACAAGCCCTTTGTTTTCCAGTCTTATAGCCTTTTCCCATTAGTGTAATTATCACATAAGCTGTGGAGCTGTCATAATATATGCTACATATTCACAACTTTGTGAATCACCATTTTAGTTTTCTCAATGGATCTCACCTGTTAGTGTGCGTTTGCGGACACGTCGGCTCCCACAGCCAGAACATTCAGAGAATTTCGACCAGGAGCTAAAGGTGCAGTCATCCCTGCACGGCACCCAGCAGCTCCTGAAGCGTGACGGCATTGGACCGGCCCACCGGAGACACTCTGACACGGCTGCCATCTCATCATACTCATCCACACAGCTCACTCCTGAGAAGACAAACACTTCTTTAATACAACAGCTCATTTGCAGTTATTGATGCTTACTTAAAAAAATAAAATAAACATTGCTTACACTGTTAGTCATTCTACACTCCAGCCAACACCAATCCAATCAGCCTCATTTATGGACAAAAAATAGGTAACATAACCATTCCTCAGAAATTAACATGGAAATTCATGGAAATATATTCGCATCTGAACTGTGCACGATATGGAAACTAAAAGCCATTAACTTTACACCTTAACTCTTTCTTCTACCGCTCTGATTTCAGATCCTCTCGCATGGAAAGGTCGTTCTCTGCATCACCGCCACTGAGGGACGATAAATGATATGCTTGGCAAACGTGGAGCCGGCTGTTACCTTTTCAGCATACGGCATCCATTCCACCCTCAAGGCGATGTATTCCTTGCAGACAGCAGAGATTGTGCCGAGGACTTTTCGCTCACTGACTTAAATTTGCCACTCTGCCTAACATGATGACATGTTTTGACACAGTCCTCCACAGCATGGCTTGCTTCTACTAAGCTTTTCATGGGAGCACAGTTAATACATAGCTGTAACGAAGGCACTTGAAGGAAACTTTTCAGACTAAATGACAGGTCTTACTATTGGTTGAGCTCTCATTGTTTCCACAGAATATCTCTGAAGAATGACTAAAAACACCATCATTTTTCCATTGACCAAGACATTACGCAATATTCAAAAAAGAAAGTGGATTTAATATATGCTGTATATTTAAAAAAAAAAAGAAGGTATAACTGTAATTACATTATTTGAATTATGTATAGACTAGTATATATGTAGAGTATTTACATTGCCAAGCAACCGCATTAACATATAACTCCATTGAGAGAGGCCAAATGTTTTTATTCACTATGGTTCAGAAGTTTGGGGGTGGAAAGAATTTTATGTTCAACAAGGCTTCATTTATTAGATCAAAAATATGGTGAACAAAGTAACATTGTGAAATATT
This sequence comes from Carassius auratus, assembly GCF_003368295.1. NCBI lineage: Eukaryota > Metazoa > Chordata > Actinopteri > Cypriniformes > Cyprinidae > Carassius > Carassius auratus. The sequence continues at coordinate 18,491 of NW_020524564.1, forward strand.
TTTACACTTTAAGATAACTTTTCTATTTGAATACAGTATATTTTAAAGGGGTCATATGTGGTGCTAAAAAGAACATTATTTTGTGTATTTGGTTTAATGATATGCGTTTATGCGGTTCAAGGTAAAAACACATTTTCCACATAATGTACTGTACATTCATGTTGCTCCTCTATGCCCCGCCTTTCTGAAACACGTCAATTTTTACAAAGCTCATCGCTCTGAAAAGCGAGGTGTGTGCTGATTGGCCAGTTACCCAGTGCGTAGTGATTGGTTGAATGCCTCAAGCGTGTTACACCCCTCACCATGCTGTGATGACGTGTCCTGGCACAACAGATAAATCAGGACTTATACTGTCTTTGTATGCATTGTGTTGCATATCACGTTGCATAAACATAAAAGCATGTCTGCATTTGTGATAGACATAGACATGTGGGGGCGTGTTTAAATGAGGCGTTTTGGGGGGCGTGGTTGACTCTTAAGTTTTATAAATAAAATCTCTTTGGAATTGAGACTTTAGTCTTTGCAACTTTAAAGATCATCTTTATGCACCAAGAGCTTGTAAAACTCCAAAGAGAAAGGAAAAATTTAAATGGAAAAATCATATGACCCCTTTAAAATGTACTTTATTTGTGCGAAGGCAGATTAATTCTCAGCATCATTACTCCAGTCTTCTTTGTCACATGATCCTTTAGAAGTCATTCTAATATGCTGATTTGCTGGTTATTAATATTAAAAGCAGCTGTGATGATTAATGTTTTAATGTGAAAACGGTTTTCAGGATTCTTTGATGAACAGTCAGTTTAGAAGAACAGCATTAATTTGAAATATATTTGCTACTCTAACATCAAAAAAATGTTTAACTGTCATTTTTGATTAATTTAATGCATCCCTACTAAAGTAAATAAATAAATACTGACCCCAAACTTTTGGTCGGTAGTGTAATAAAGAGATCTTTAGATGCTATATTTTTTATTTATTAAATAATTTAATTAAGTAAAATATATACATTAATTGAGAAAATAGTTAGTTATTAGTTAACAGTGACTTAATTATGATTGAGTAAAGTCATTTCAAAATAATGCATAAACAAGCCATGAATTAATGTTAGTGTGTGCTCTTGGGCTCATTATAAAAGTTTCTCTCTTCTAATTAAAGCTTCATATTTCCAAGTTAGAAGACCATATGTCAGTTAATAGCAGGATGAGCTTCCGGCAAAAAACTTCCTGCTGAGTGTGGTAGCATTATAGTGATTTTGTAAAGAAATACATTTTTGGATTACATTTATAGGGAAAATGATTGTTTATATTAATACTGTAAAACCTTGTTATAATTACCTTACATTATAATGTAACTAATATTTTTATATATTAAAAACCTTTAATTGATTCAATTCAATCATTTAATTAAATACAATAAATACATTAATACAATTAATTGTAATTATTTAATTATTAAAACAATATATTGAGTTTAGTTCCCCCTTTAAAAATAATGTATTAGGAGTTATACTAAATGAATTTAGAAAAAAGTACCATTGTGTTACCATGTTTTTTTTGGTTCCATGACTATATATATATATATATATATATATATATATATATATATATATATATATATATATATATATATATATATATATACATACATACATACATACATACATACATACATACATATATATATATATATTATGTCATAGTGTTCTATATTACTATATATTCTATGAATATATATGTGTCGTAGTGTTGACCATGACTGAACAACAGTACGTCCACACTACTTTTTGGCAGTGTAAAAAAAATAAAATAATAAATAATAAAAAATAAAAATAAAAAAAATTAATACAGACTTTTTCATTTCTTTTACCAAAATAAATAAATAAATAAAGAAAGAAAATAACTAATAATTTGCATTTAATTGCACAAAAAGTAGAAATTCTCATAGCTCTTTCAGCTACAGTGAGTCTCCATGCCCAGAGTTTTTTTTTTTTTTTTTGTCTAGTTTTTAGTACAGTAGGTGTTCCCCCTCAACTGCATATGCCACATTGATAATTAATAATGTATTGATTCAGGTCTGTAGGAAATAAAATTCCAACCCGTGCAGATTTGTGCCAGGCAGTCTCTGAACACAGAAGAGAGAGATCAATATAGAGATCAGAATGTAGAACAAAGACGCTGTGCATGTTGAAGTGCCACTTAAAGAGACTAAATTAAATTTGACCCAAATCCACAGGAACACTACCTTCCCCAGGGCAATGTGATGCTGTTATCTCAGAAAGTGACCCTCTGATGTCTTTGAAGAGGCATACATGTACACATATGCCTTTAACACATCTTATTGATTCCTATTTGAATTTCTAATTTTGTTCTCTGACCAAAGTGTTTGCCCTCTCCACTTCAGAGTAACGTGGGTGGAGATATAGACATAGATTGGTGTTTTAATAAAACATCATGGTTTGCTTTTGTCTCTACAGTCATAAACATGACATATTCAGATAATGATTGCAAAGGCATTTCATCTGTATTTTTGCACTCGCCCACAGTTTGTTAGCTCTACAATATATGCATGATTACTGCAAAATCAATCTTACTGTATGGCTGATTATTAAATATTTAAACAGATCATAAACAAATACTTTGCCATTTGAAGATTTGGGCTAATTTTTTAAAATTCTATAATAATAATAATAATAATTGTTATTATTATTATTTTAATTAATAATTTTATTCAGCCAGAGTGCACTGATTTGCTCAAAATTGATAGTTAAGACTGTATGATACAAAAGATTTATATTTCAAATAAATGCTGCTCTCTACAATAATATTAAGTAGCACAACTGTTTTCAGCATTGGTAATAAATAGAAATGTTTATTGAGAACCGAATCAGCATATTAGAATAATTTCTAAATAATCACGTGACACTGGAGACTTAAAATTCAACTTTGCCATCACATCACATGGAAATAGGAAACAGATATTTTCTGATATTAAAATTGTCACAATATAACTGTTTTACTGTATTTTTGATCAAGTAAATGTATTACGGGTGAGCATTAAAGAGACTTCTTTTAAAAACATTAAACATTTTTAAATCTTACCAATCCCATAACATTAAATACTCATTTTGAGTTTAAATTATCATATTATAATGAAGTGATTAGCGGTCATTATACTAAAATATTAAAATAATGAATGATGCGACTCATATAGCATATTATGTACCTACCTAAAATGACATTGTGCACATGACTGAATATTGCTTCAGAGCATTTTGCCCTTCAGATTCAAATCGTGTTAAATGTGAGTTTTGAGAAGAGATCTTTATCTTTTTTTACTCTTTAGAATTTCCAAGATAGACATCAGTTTCTTCCTCTAACTCTGTCTGCTAGCTTCCTTTTCTTCCTCACACTCGTTCCCGGTTCCCACAGTGCCCCAGAGACAGAAAGGTTGACAGTTAGAGACATTCTGATTGGAGCACCCAGGCTGTCCATTTTTAGCACAATTATTTCTCCTCTCTCTTCTCCGTTCCAATACCACTCTCTTTCAATTTATCTCGTCTCCCTATTGTTAACATTTTATTCTTATCTCGCCTCATGACAGGGATCAACTTAATAATGCAGCCACTTACAAAGGTGACAATGTTTGCTGACTACTCAAAAGGACACGGCTGAGAACTTTTTTTGGCCTTTAAAAAGACTGTCAGACTTGCCAGCTAAGCTCCTCAGTACTCATTAACGGCACAGGCTGAGTGCACAAACCCCCCCTGAAGATGACTCTTTTCATTAGAGTAACCCTTTCATGTGCTCCTAAAACGAAGGTCTTGATATGTGGGAATCTAAGCCCAATTAAATGACTACTGAAGCTCTTCACAACATCAACAGGCACTGTGAAAGACACTCCCACAGCCATCCCATAATAATGGGAACTGAGACATTTGAATCCATAAAGTGAGACAAAGTTTAGTATGTGTGATATAATATATGTGCCTTCTTAAATACACCCGACATGATTTAATGGGCACCATATATTATATATATACAGTCTTGTTCAAAATAATAGCAGTACAATGTGACTAACCAGAATAATCAAGGTTTTTAGTATATTTTTTATTGCTACGTGGCAAACAAGTTACCAGTAGGTTCAGTAGATTGTCAGAAAACAAACAAGACCCAGCATTCATGATATGCACGCTCTTAAGGCTGTGCAATTGGGCAATTAGTTGAAAGGGGTGTGTTCAAAAAAATAGCAGTGTCTACCTTTGACTGTACAAACTCAAAACTATTTTGTACAAACATTTTTTTTTCTGGGATTTAGCAATCCTGTGAATCACTAAACTAATATTTAGTTGTATGACCACAGTTTTTTAAAACTGCTTGACATCTGTGTGGCATGGAGTCAACCAACTTGTGGCACCTCTCAGCTGTTATTCCACTCCATGATTCTTTAACAACATTCCACAATTCATTCACATTTCTTGGTTTTGCTTCAGAAACAGCATTTTTGATATCACCCCACAAGTTCTCAATTGGATTAAGGTCTGGAGATTGGGCTGGCCACTCCATAACATTAATTTTGTTGGTTTGGAACCAAGACTTTGCCCGTTTACTAGTGTGTTTTGGGTCATTGTCTTGTTGAAACAACCATTTCAAGGGCATGTCCTCTTCAGCATAGGGCAACATGACCTCTTCAAGTATTTTAACATATGCAAACTGATCCATGATCCCTGGTATGCGATAAATAGGCCCAACACCATTGTAGGAGAAACATGCCCATATCATGATGCTTGCACCTCCATGCTTCACTGTCTTCACTGTGTACTGTGGCTTGAATTCAGAGTTTGGGGGTCGTCTCACAAACTGCCTGTGGCCCTTGGACCCAAAAAGAACAATTTTACTCTCATCAGTCCACAAAATGTTCCTCCATTTCTCTTTAGGCCAGTTGATGTGTTATTTGGCAAATTGTAACCTCTTCTGCACATGCCTTTTTTTTAACCGAGGGGCTTTGCGGGGGATTCTTGAAAATAGATTAGCTTCACACAGACGTCTTCTAACTGTCACAGTACTTACAGGTAACTCCAGACTGTCTTTGATCATCCTGGAGGTGATCATTGGCTGAGCCTTTGCCATTCTGGTTATTCTTCTATCCATTTTGATGGTTGTCTTCCGTTTTCTTCCACGTCTCTCTGGTTTTGCTCTCCATTTTAAGGCATTGGAGATCATTTTAGCTGAACAGCCTATCATTTTTTGCACCTCTTTATAGGTTTTCCCCTCTCTAATCAACTTTTTAATCAAAGTACGCTGTTCTTCTGAACAATGTCTTGAACGACCCATTTTCCTCAGCTTTCAAATGCATGTTCAACAAGTGTTGGCTTCATCCTTAAATAGGGGCCACCTGATTCACACCTGTTTCTTCACAAAATTGATGACCTCAGTGATTGAATGCCACACTGCTATTTTTTTGAACACACCCCTTACAACTAATTCAACTAATTGCCCAATTGCACAGCCTTAAGAGCGTGCATATCATGAATGCTGGGTCTCATTTGTTTTCTGAGAATCTACTGAACCTACTGGTAACTTGTTTGCCACGTAGCAATAAAAAAATATACGAAAAACCTTGATTATTCTGGTTAGTCACATTGTACTGCTATTATTTTGAACAAGACTGTATATATATATATATATAGTATAAGCCAAGTGTGAAACAACAAAGCATTGAACACCAGCAGCAAAAATTCACCCTGAAAGTACTAACTGTACTCTGAAAGTGATGAAAATTGATGTTAGTTAATCCACAGCAAATCCAAAAATACTCCAGTCATGCTATATGACTCATGCTATAATGCAAAAATACAACACATCTGATAATACAGACTTCTGCATGTGCAGGTTTTGTGGGCTATGACAGGGGTGTTTGTTTTACTGTTGGTTGCTGGTAGGGGTTTAATTGTGCAAGAACACATACTAGAAACCAACTCTATAGTGGCTTGATGACTTAAAAGTGTTAAGCGTTTTCAGTGTGAGTGTTGCTGCCTACACTGAAATTCAGTCATACATTTTCAATGAGAGCTGGTGATTTGAGGCGATATGAATGACAGTGACTGCTGGCAGTGGGACAAAGGTGAGGAGAGTTTAACTTTATACAAACAAGCAGTGTGTGATTTCACTAGTGATCATTGCAAGTATTTATATGCAAAGTGTGGATCAGGAAAAGCAACTAAAAATATTATGAATCACCTTATCCTTTTAGTTTCACAGTATATTTACCTTATGAAACCATTAGGTTGATTTTATTATATTTAATTAATAAATAAAATATTTGCCGAATATCTTCAATGCCAGCGGCAACATATTTGATTCATTTGAAATTATGCTGATTATATTCTGTGTGATATCTGATGCTGTTATTCAACTTTCTTCATTTTGCTTCATACACTACCATTCAAAGATTTGGTACAATTTTTACAAATTGTATACTTTTATTCAGAAATGATGTTTTGTTTTCATCAAATTGATAAAAAGTAGGAGTAAATACGATAGTTAATGAAACACAAAGTATTTAAACGAGCATGATTTCTGAAGGGTCACATGAGAGTGAAGACCATCACAGGAATACATTATAATTTTGAAATAATATATTAAAATAAATATAAAAAATGTGAAACAACTTATTTACATTGCAATACTATTTTCACAATATTTTGTTATTTATTTATTTATTTTACTTTTTTTTTGCTGAATTTTTGATCAAATAAATCAGCCTGGATTAGCATGAATGTACTGATCCCAAATTTTTGAATGGTAGTGTATAATAGTGTATTGTAAAATAAAAAAAAAAAAATATATATATATATATATATATATATATATATATATATATATATATATATATATATATATATATATATATATATATATATATATATATAACCATTGTGTATTTATTTGCCTTTTACATTCTGAATATATATATTTTTACAAATTGTGGTTAGGTTTAGAGTAAGGATGGTGTTAATGGCTCTAAAAAAAATAATAATAAAAAAATAAAAAAATGTGACTATTCAAATACATTTATAATATAAGTAACATAAAGGATTAATAAAATGTAGTTTGTTTGTTTCTAAAGCTGTGCGTATATTATAGATGCTGTCAATACTGTAAAGTATACCATATATGCACAAAATGCAAAAACATGCATCTAAACATTAAACGTGAATAGTAATGAGATCAGATCAGACTACCAATAAGAGGGCGACAGCGGCGGTCACGTGATCACTAACAGACGCAGTCACTCATATCACCGCACGTTTTCAACTCTCACTGAAAATGAATGACTTCTGGTCACTCAAATCAGCAGTGTTAATTTTGACACGAAATTTTAATTTAGTTTTAGTCTTAGTCTTTTGACTATAATTCTTTTTAGTTTTAGTCAAGTTTTAGTCATCTGATTTGTTTTAATTTTAGTCTTATTTTAGTCGACTAAAATTGCTTGGTATTTTAGTCGACTAAAATTGCTTGGTATTTTAGTCGACTAAAATAAGACTAAAATCAATAACAGATTTACTAGACAATTTTTACAGCTGGTATAGGAAACAAACTTAACCAAAATATATAAAAGACAAATTCAACTTTATTTCAACACAACTGTGTCTTTATTTCGATTCAAAAGCTTTTATGCAGCAACAAACACTGTCATGATAATGTAAACAATAACTAGCTGCCAATTGACCATCAATAAAAGAAAAATAACGTTAGGTCCAGGACATTAAAGCTTACAGCTGAGCTGAACAATAAGTGCATACATTTAAAGTAAATATTTAATAAGTTGGCAGCTAGGTGGATAAAAAAAGTAACAAGATTTTATAAGGTATTCATTTGTCTAGCAATATTGTATGTTTTAAATACTACAATATTGCTAGATTTGTATGTATAATGATAGGATGTGAACATTCATGTTTCACATGACTAATATAGAAATATTTGTGATATTGTCAACAAGTAGAACATTATAAAATATACTAAACATTAGTATTAATCAAATGTATTTATCATGATATTACGTATTAGTATTGTGCTCGCATCTAATTTGAAGAAGGGGCTATTTTACAGTACTTTTCAGTTCGTAATATTTAATGCTACAACATCTACGCACTGCACTATTCCAATTTTGCTTAGCTCAATAAACAAAAGAACATCGTTGTGAAATTACATTTGAGAAAATGTCCGGGTGGCTCGTCTGTAAATGTCTTTTCAAATTGGTTGTGTTCTTGCCACGAATGAGCGCTCTGCGTGCTTTACACTTTGTTTTGTTTTGTTCGTCGTCAAACGTGAAGTGAGCTGTGGACATTTTGTCGCTCTTTTAGACAGTAGGGACTTTAAGCAACAGCTGCGAATGGAACGGCTACAGCGACCGGAAGTTTGCCGTCACACCGCTGTAGCCAAGAACGTAAAAGTCACTAAGCAACGGTAAAACAGAACAGCGCAACGCAGCATTAATTCATTTATTGAGATCCAAAAAAATATATAATTTAAAAAAGCAAGAGAAGGATTGCTTTTGGCGTTAAATGACAATCTTTTGTCAGAAGAGGAGTTTTTAATATTGTATGATGTAAATAAGTCTAAAAACATAACATTTATTTACCTAACCTCTCACGTTGTAGCGACTCTGGCAAATCAGCTGTTCTCCCGTAGTAGACCGTTAAATTAGAACGTCACAAAGTAGCAGTTAAATTCGCGCAGGCGCAATACAACGCCAGAATGGCGTTGCCGTTCCACCAGAGGCTGTTGCTTAAAGTCCCTATCACCTCTTCGAATGCCGTCTTCCCGGGAGCTCATAAAAACTGAAAACCTTCGCTTCACGTCTCAATAAGTCAGGCTCTGATTGGTTCTCTTCTCTCATGCAGTCTGTTCTGTTTTGCCGGTTCTTTTGCTCATTCCTCGCATCTCTCCCGTCTGCTGATTTGATTTTCGTCACAGTCTATTTTCGTCTCGTCCTTTATTCGTTGACGATAATGTCAATCAATTTAGTCATAGTTTTAGTCTCCATCAGTGCCTTCTATTTTAGTTTTCGTTTCGTTTTCGTCGGCAAAAATATATTCGTGACGAAAATAATGACGAAAATATTTAGTCAACGAAATTAACACTGCAAATCAGACTGTAAATCTGTCAGCGAAAGCACAATACGTGTGAGGTTCTCATTAGTTCTGCAGAGATGTCTGTCTTTATGGTTCATTTAGTGTAATTTACTGCATTGCCTTCTAGCCCTGTTATTTATTTTGGAGGATGCTGATAGAGCAAGTGTTCTCGAACACAGCAGGACTCTGCTGCTAGCTCATTTGCATCTGTGTGGCGCTGAGCGTCTGCACGCCTGTCTCAAGCCACCACTCCACCTGAGTATGCCAAGCATAATCAAATTACCCCAGCCGGGGATGCTTGCCCAAAATACAACAATAAATCATCCGGGTACATAAACAACCTGCGTAATTTTTAATCACTAGACTAAAACAAGAGCTTATCGCAGTTGTGGTGGCGGTATTCGCTGTTAGGTCCCACAGAATAAAAAGCAGGAACGAATTGGTGAACATTCGTAAATTAGCCAAGATTTATTGTTTACTTTAATTTATGCCCTCATGCGGTGAGATCCAAGGGGAGGTCAACAGTATGTCAAGTGCTGGTTTAAATAAACCATGAAATTCAATCTGCACACAAGCAAGAGCCCGCTGCAGTCCATCTTCATGTAATTCGTATCCTAACCTTGCTGTTAGGGCACTCGTACTATTGCAGCTACTTACTGCTGGCTATTTGAATCTTCCATTGCAGGATAACATTTACAAAGACTTATTATTTCTAATGAATGGCCTCATTAATTTTAATGAATGCACTCGATATCTGGAATAATACTGACCTTTGACTCGGCACAAAATGTCAGCTTTCTTCCATTGTACCAATATGATATTCTGATAAACCGGGGAAGGTCAGTAAAATGTCATACTACATTGTGTCTAAATGTAATAACTTCTGGATACAATCATTTCGTTTAATTTGATCTCAATAAATTCAAGGTTTCTGTGAAAAAATACGTAATGTTTGAATATTATTGAAGATTTTGGAAAAATCCATTTATTTTGAATTATCATTCTCTTTTACATTAACGCTTCATTATAACTACAATACATCATCAAATATAATATTTAACGTATATTCAAATAGTAATACATTTTAATATAAATAAAAAATGGATTGTATATTAATTATTTGAATGGAAATAGAACTAATGACTTATGAAGAGTTACATAATGAACTTATGTTCATCATTAACCCAGGAATTAAAGTACTGATATCAATTATATATTGATATTAATATATATAAGTATTTTTTGAATAGGTGGTAACACTTTATAGGCAACGATTATCACTATTAACTAGTTGCTTATTAGCATGCTTATATTTAACATATTGGCTGTTTTTTAGTAATTATAAAGCACATATTCTGCATGAGCATATTCTACGTCTCTAATCCTACCCAATATCTAAGGATAACAACTACCTTACTATCTATTAATAAGCAGTAAATTAGGATTTCATTGAAGCAAAAATCAAGAAAGTCTTGCGTCGCATTGCGCCGAGTGTATGATAGGGCCCTCGGTGTTAAACACACTGAATTAAACATGAACTTTTTGAAATAGGAAAGACTTGAACAGTATTTTCTTGTACAACATAAAAATAATCTTTGTTTTGTTTACAACTTGAAAAAAAAATATTAAAAATGTATTTGTTCATTTTAAGCATGTCACCTGTGCCCTAAAGGCAGTGTTTCTCTTTCACTGTCGGTGGTGTTTGACAGCTTTCACTTCCATTCTGTCATAATCACACTGGGGCTGCAGCATGCTGCATTCACACTTCACACACTGTACAGTGCCAATGAACAAAGCAGAGCTCAAAGCCATGAACACAGCCATATACATACACAGTGATGCATATAGCTCAGAGGGAGAGCCACAAAGGTGGCTATTTAGTGTACCATGAGAAACCACTCTTTTACATAAAGCACAGTTCTCTTACCTCTCATCTCTAATCCTTTACCACACGATTCACTGGCTCCCGTCATTCCCTGCTGCACAGAATCTGGGACCAGAGTACATGGATGCCATCTGTGTGTCTTCCATCTGAAAAAGAGATGAAGGTTTATAGTGATGGTTTGATGTTAGAAAAGAAACCCCAGCATTGCTGCCAGAAAATACATTTTTAATGCATTTTTATAGTCCAAGACAGGCACTTATAAATATACTAGGAATCATTTATATATATATAAAATAAGAAAAATAATACAAAGATGTATGCATGTAAGTAGACCCTCCAATATAAATGCACTGCATATCAATAGAACCCTGGTTATAATACTTAAACCAGTGTTAACCAGTCTTTCATGACACTTGGTGGAATTAAATGCCTTTCTATTCAGGGGCTATAGCAGGAAAATGACTTTCACTCCATGTGACCCAGGTCTTGCAAAATAGAAAAAATAAAAATGTGACTGTTGAATAAATCCTATAAACCAGTAGTAATGAAGTGCTGCATTAAATGAATGACTTTGTCTCAGCATACTAAACAGTTTCTTGTCAATAGTTTTAATTACAAGGGATTTTAATGACAGATGCCAATGCCGACCTCTAGAGATCAGAGCAGTCAATGGTTAATATGAATCTAATACATTCACTAGTTCACTGCAAATACATGTTTAAAAGTGCAAATATTCCATGCAGGCTATAAATTCATTTGAGGGTATTTTTATATGAGATCATTAAACCTGCATGCATAAAAAACATAAAAAAGTCTGAAGAAAATGCTGCTTAAAATGATTGTAATTTATACTACAGGGCTGTTGAATGCTAGAATCTGACTGAACGGTTTCTGAACTTTCTAAGGTGTGCAATTATTTCAAGGGAAACTCATTGCTAAAGTAGTTCCAGGCAGGTTTTGACATGTCCAAATCACATCGCAAAATGAAATTTGTTATGTCAAAGTTCCTTATAACAGTACAAGAATCAAAACCCATAACAACACTTAAAGGTCAAACAAATATAGTGTACAACAAGATACAAATGAAAAAATATTTTAATGTTTTTGCCACAAAATGATGTTGTATAATCTCTGTTACTAGAGTAGATCTAAAATTACATTTTGGAATTAGCAACGGAGGCACTTTAAAAACCTGACGAATGTCTTGAAATCATCTGAACTATGTGAGGTGTGTTAACACAATGCAATGACCCATCATCAATTATTCCATACTAACTTGCAAAAGTTTGGAGTTGGTAATTTTTTTTATATGTTTTAATCAGCATTTTGTCATCACATGAATTAATTACTAATTACTGCTTTACAGTATTTTAATTTAATAAATACAGCCTTGGTGACAATAAGTGGCTAAATCTTATTGTCACCAAGGCTGCATTTATTTAATTAAAATGCAGTAAAACATTAATTAGTAATTTATTCTTGTGAAGACAAAATGCTGATTTGGGGCTTAAGAAACAATTATTATTATCATAACTATTGAATTAAGCTCAATTTAATAAATTTGTGGAAAGTGTAATACATTTCAGAATTTTTGGGATGAAAATAAATTTTAAAAGAACCTTATTTATTCAAAAAGAGAAGTATTTTGTAATAATACAAGTCTGTTATTTTTTTATCAATTTAATGCAACTTTAAATTGAGCCAACAGTGTTTGCTTGTTTGTTTGTTTGTTAGTTTTAAATGTGCCAAAATGACAGAAACAAAATGCTATCAGTTGTAACTATGACGGTGTTGAAAAAAAGTCACCCCTCTTCTATTAATGAATAAACTTGGCAGAATAATAATTTAATACGTTATTACAAATAGCTTGGCATTTACTTGCGCAGTAAATTACAGCAACAATTTGTGACTTTTGAGGATCGTAATGTAAGCTTACAAAAACAGCATTTTATAAATGTATTCATGCACTGCATACGATTCTGAACTACTGTGTGCATTTGTAAATGGCTTTGATACTATCAATGCCACAAAACTAAAACTAGCTGGACCGCAAACATTGTATCAGTCTAGCTGAGGAGCGGGTAAACCACTTGTGCAATTGCAGTTTATTCACCTGTAAATAGGACAAACCAGAAGAGCCTCACATTCTCTCTCCTCATATAAAGTATCTGGACACTCTTGACCCCCATTGGCCGCCCGCTGGATGATGATCCTGTATCGTGACTGCGAGGGCACGCTGCTGTTCACTGCACAGTACACACACAATCAAAACATTACTTGCACCCATCTTTCACTTTATTAGTATTCTGACAGCGATTACCACAGCAGGAACTATTCAGAGAGCTCTTTAGATAAGAGGTAATGATATGATTCTCTGGTGGAGTTGACTTCCTGTTCCCTGTATGGATCCTAAGCTGATGTAATGACTTCATTTAACAGACATTGTAAGGCTCATTACACATTGCTAATTACTAAAAGACTGATAATAGCACAATTAAGAAGCCGCTCTCATTAACAGAAGACCCAACAGGGTAAAGCACACTATTTACAGAGGGGATATCAGTTATTTAAAACATTTCTTCAAATGTTACCATTTGATTCAATCATAATAAATGCCTGTTTACTCCTGGTTTCTTTAGTGGAAGTAACAGTCAATTAATAGTCTCATTAAAATGTAATAAAACTCTTTTGTGGGTTAGAAAAGCCCCTCCTTTCACCATGTTTACAGCAAAAGTGCAAGATACAACATCCTAGCTGTGTGTGAAAGTGTAAATCCTGTTTTCATTATCAACACACTTACAGTAAATGTAATTGGGGCAACACAATAAACTCATGTAGTTTATTACTTCTTCTTTTTATTCAAAAGTCCCTTTTAAAGAAAGACTCTACAGCCATAGCTGCTTAAATTCTTATTCCCAAATGGACTCATCCTAATGTCGTTTTATTTATTTTCTGTGGAAAGAACGTTAACACAGGTCTTTCTATGCTATAATTTATAATGTCCTTTCAAGAGCTTAGATTTTCAGTTAATAATAACATATTTCAGCCTTTTCAAAAAGTTATTACATGGCTTCAGAAGACAAGGAACATTGTTCACAAGTCTTATGGACCACTTTTATGATACATTTGAGGTGCTTTTTTGGTCTTGGAGCTAGAAATACATCACTGTTCAAAAGTTTATGGTCAGTAAGAATTTTTTGGATTAATCAATACTTGTATTCAGAAAGGATGCATCAAGGTGCTTTCACACCATCTTTTCACATAATCTCCGTTATCTTGAGACCCATGACACACAACAAAAAAAAGCTGGTTTTGTTATGTGACGTGGGTTTTATGATAATGGATATGGAATGTAAACACATTCACAAGATTGAAAGAACATGAAAATCTGACTATATCTCCTATGAAAACTTGTAGTGTTATCGAGGCTGAGCAAGAATACAACGATGCATACAACAAATGCTTTTATCACTGTTTTCCATATTTGTGGAAAAATACTTTTACGTGGCTTTTTAAAAATGCTGGGTACTCTGTGTTTTGTATGCGTTTGGCCAATCAGTGTACACTTGCATCACTGGTAGTTCCTTTAGAACTGTTTTAGACCCTAATCTGAAGTAGGAGCTAATTTAGTTCCTCCAAACGGAGTTCCTAAAACTAAAGATGTTCCTAGCTCCTGCGGTGCCAACGCGTCTAAAGTGGGCACTTCTGCCAATAGTTCTAGGAATAATGAAAAGGTTCCTCCAGTGCAAAAGCCCCTTTAGTGACAGATTGCTATTTCCATTAAATGTTTAAATGCTTTTGAACTTTATTCACCAAAATACAAAGTTTCTGCAAAGACTCATTTAACAAAAATATGTTTTAAATAATTTACTCAGCCCAAACTTTTGAACAGTGATGTTGTATGGTGAGAGCTGATTCAATTATATATATATATATATATATATATATATATATATATATATATATATATAAAGCATGCCGTTTTGGAAGGACATGAGGGTGAGTAAATAAACCCACTTTTTATATTATTTTCATGTGAACTATCTTTGTAAGTGAGGTACCACTGAAATGTCACAGCTAAAGGTTGTGTGAAGAGATTGTATCAATACCTGGCAGGCATGTGGTAGGGCAGGCTGTCCATTCACTGAAAGGGGTCACAATGCAATCTTTCTTACAGGGCAGTAAACAGGGTTGAAGGGTGTCTGGTCGAGAAGATTCTGGACACCTATGACACACACACACATGGAGAACAGAGAGAGGGACTGTTTTTTTTTTTCATGATCATTGATAAGTTGTCTTGAACCACACCACAGTCACTCTGTCCTTGACCTTCCAGCACAGGTGCAGATATCATCTGTGCTGACTGTGAGTACTGCTTGATTTACTGTACCCCACAAACCCAGATATTATCATGTACAGATACAACACAGTTACAATGACACTATCTGAGTAGCTGATGTAATATTTATTGCGTCTTACCAGCAGAGCATTCAGCTGATCATATCTGAGTGAGTATACGGTAAAGGTGAGTTATTTTTGTATGAGTGACAAGAAGCAAGAGGTTATGTGAGCCTTTATATTTTTTAAGAGAGAGAGATAAGAGAGAACACCCACACAGCTCTCTAGACTGTACTCTCTCATCTAATGGAAAGTGTGTTTATTATTTGGCTTTGTACAATTCTGGATTCTGATGGGTCAATCAGTGTTTTAATGCCATATATTTTAATTGTAATGACTCCATATTTATCAACTAACTCTGCAAAACATTTCTGCAGAAAAAAAAATAGTAATAGTTTTCTTCCCAACATACAGTATGTGGACCATGCAGTAGCATTCCAAAGTTGTTGTTTTTTTTAGGTTTTTAAAAAAACGTCTATTATATGCTCAGCCAAGCTGCTTTTTTGATCAAAAATACAGTTAAAACAGTAATTTTGTGAAACATTATAACAATTTAAAATATTTGAAATGTATTTTAAAAAAATACAAAATAATTATTCCTTTGATGGCAAAGCTGAATTTTCAGCATCATTACTCCAGTCTTCAGTGTCTGATTGCCGCTCCAGAAACAATTATTATTTTGTGGATAAATATTCATTAAAAAAAAAAAGTTGTGTTACCTAATGTTTTTGTGGGAACCATGATAGATTTTTCCAGGATTCTTTTATCAAAATGAAGTTCGAAATAATGGCATTTATTTTAAATAGAAACATTTGTGACAGTATAAATGTCATAACTGTCAAAACTGTCATACCTTTTTTTTTTCACTTATTTTTATTTAATGCATCCTTGCTGAATAAAAAGTTTAATTTTAATAATAATAATAATAATACAAATCTTACTGCCTCAAACACTTTGAACAGTAGACTGCAACTTTGTTTTGACAATATGGATGGGTGACATAACTGAAATTTTTTTTTCTATTTATTTATTAGTTTTCGTTATTAAATATGAACAGAATTTCAACTGTCTTCTGTGGAGAAAATAAGTACACCCCAACATTTAGTTTCCATGGGTATGTGTATTTTGCATGAATTTTTTCACAACAGTATCCCTGTTTCTTACCCTCCTAGAACTCTGTGGTATTGGTTTCTTCTAACATATTAAACAAAATTGTACTTAAAGGGGGGGTGAAATGCTATTTCATGCATACTGAGTTTTTTACACTGTTAAAGAGTTGGATTCCCATGCTAAACATGGACAAAGTTTCAAAAATTAAGTTGTACGTTTGAAGGAGTATTTCTGTTCCAAAAATACTCCTTCCGGTTTGTCACAAGTTTCGGAAAGTTTTTTTCGAGTATGGCTCTGTGTGACGTTAGATGGAGCAGAATTCACTTCTCCCGGAAGAGCGCGTGCTCCCGTATAGCAGAGCACTGAGAGCACAGACATTCACTGACCAGAGCGAGAGCGTCGCAAAATGTCACAAAATAAGTGTGTTTTTGGTTGCCAGGGCAAGACAACCCTGCACAGATTACCAAAGAAAAAACAGCATTAAGGGACCAGTGGATGGAGTTTATTTTTACAGAGCATCAACGGAGTTGTGCAAGTGTTTTTGTTTGTTCCCTGCATTTCAAAGATATGATTTCAAATATATACAGTTTAAGTACATACCACATAGAGACGTCGTTGCTGAGGCTGCTCTTGTTAAATTTCAGCCTCTGGATCTGATTCTGGATCATAAATATACACTGAATCTGACTGTTAGCCATGGTTTGTTTTGGTTGTTTTTTTTCCTCAGCTTCCACATGCTCTCAACGCAAAAGCCTACTGGCGCTCGTGATTCTTTAGCTCCGCCCACACGTCACGCCCCAGCCTGTCGTGTTTTTCCGGGAAAAATCGGTACAGACTATCTTTCTCTTATGAATTTAATAAAACCAAAGACTTTTTGGAGTTATGAAGGATGCAGTACTACTCTATAGGTACTCAAGATTAACAGGATATTGAGTGAAAACAAGCATCCCCCCCCCCCCTTAAATCAATATTTCATGAACATCAATTTATTTGGTAAATAGCGATGTCACAGGACAGATAATGACATTCTCCATGGTGAATATATAAGAGATGATGTACAGGCAGCTGGTCATTTTCACAAAACTAACCCCTTCAGGATGAAACGAGAGCCATTATTTTGCAATAATGACTAGATGACTGTACATGATGCACCAGGGTGTATGTCCTGCTGAGGAGTCTGTCTCATGCGTGTCCTTGTGAGTGTGAGTATGTGCATGCTTTTGTTTAAGAGCATGTTGCCCCACAGAGAACGTCCAACCCAACGAGCTGGATTCTGGACATTTCATTTCCAGGCTTGGTTCAATTCCCAGCATGCAGCAGCTCTAAAGAGAGGCAGCAGGGCTCAGCAGGGCTCTACCAACTACAGGCTTTGGAGACCAGCAAACAGGACACATCAAAGCAGGGAACAAGAAAGAACAGAAGCATGAATCATCTGCTTCTCTCTCACTTTTGTGCTCTGTGGAGCAGAATGTCATTACAGAGGGCAATCACCCAAAGGCAATGATGCTACAGAGCTTTAGGAAAGGAACAAAAGAGTGGGTGGAGGATAAATGCAAGAAATCAGCAGAAAGAAAGAAAGAACAAAGGAGACATCACAGATGACAACAGGTTAACTCTGTCTTTGCCTCTATATGGAAACAAAGCATGAATAAAGTGTGAGTATGGAGTGTTCCAACATAAAATTTAATTGGATGAGTTTGTAGCCATTGTAAAAGTAAGCATTAAGTTACATGACAAAAACAAAGAGACAAGGTTCTGCTTTCATTCCAACTCTGACTCAACCAATGGCACAAATTTGGTCAGATTAATTCCAAAAATCAGTGTTGCAATTTGTTGAGGCGAGTGGTGCAGTAATGACACATTTCTGCTAAACAATATTCATATTTTAAGTATATTAATATAACCATCTGATTTATATAGTTCATTACCCTATCTGTTGTAAAAATAATGAATGGAAGAATTATGATTATTATTAATAATAACATTTACACTACATTATTATTATTATTAATAATAATAATAACAATAATAATAATATTGTTCATTATTCTGTCTTTTGGCAAATTATAATAATAATTAACATTATTACTATATAATATATAGTATTAATATAATATTAATATATCATATTAATACTAAATATGACTGTTTTATCATATGGCTGTTTCCATAGTTTTAGAAAATCAATAATAAATTCAAGGCCTTGGATTAAAGTGATTCCATTTATTAAAAGACAAGGCAGGAAATGATGTGACAACTGAGAGAGTGTGGAGAGCAGCAATGGAGAGAGAAGACAGGAAATGATGTGGAATAAGGGGGAAATGGGATCTGAAAAAATCTTAAAGCTTAAAGTCCCTCTGAAGTTAAAATTATTATCCCTTAAAACTCATCTTTGATCATCAAAATAACATATTTAAATGTTTTTTTTTTCTTGTGAAAATAATTTTCTCATGCCTTAAAATATTTTGAATGTAACTCTTCACCCTTGCCTCATTTACAATATGTAGATCTATGAATATACAAATTAGCCCCGCCTCCACTCCAGCCTCCATGGAGCTGCTTGTGCGCGAGCAAATAGGTAGCCTAATTCTGATACATGCGATGACTATCCATTATGACATGTAGGCAATTTTATATTATGTAGTCTACACAATAATATTATTTTGCACTGTAATCCTTTAATTTGTAATATTTGCATGTTTGTGTGCTGCTGTGTGTCCCTGTGATTTTAATAAGCAGTGTGTATGCGTTGTGGACCCGCGTATAGTACGCGGAAAAGAACAGTGACCCGACTACTTTGAAAATCGTTCAGTCTGAACTCGACTTAACAGGCTCTTTAAATAACAAAGAAAAAACATTGTGTCAGACTTTAGACGCGGACAGATAAAGTCTATTTTCAGCTCCCCAAAATAGCAATGCACCAACAATGCGCCTGAACACACCTCGTTTTCAGACCAGCACGCTCATGAGGGCATAAATGGACGCAAATGCATTTGCTATTTAAATAATGTGGCGCAGGACGGGAAAATGAGAGAACTGCGTTGGGCTGAAACTAGTAAAAACACTTGCGCTGCGCTTTGCGCCGGGTGTATGATAGGGCCTTATGACTGATATAACTATGTTTTTACTAGCGGACCACTAAAGTGAATACTGTAACAGTTGTTAAAGTTACTTGACGATGTTGTGTCCTCAGAATGCCTTGAAGAATCCAATGCAGCCAAGTTTGTAATTCTTAATTCGCACCCATGAGCAATATGTGTGTGAAGTGAAGACACCAATTTGGGAGAGGTGGGTCTGATTCCGGGCTACTTTTACACTGGTGATGTGGGTTATTACTCAAGTAAGTGGTTCTAAATTCACTTTAAACCAAGTTTTTTGTTGTACTTTATTTTTGGTTCTGTGCTGGTAATCCTATTGGCATATTTTGCATGCAATCTCTATGCTATAATCTCTATGTGCACCATGTTTGTATAAATGGAGAGGGATATGCTAATGATAGGAATCTATCCATTAATGTTATTGGTTATTGAATTTTGTGAGGTAGCAAACCCAGTGCTGTTTCAAACCACGTTTCTGGGACTGCCTTTGGGAAACTACAGTTTTAAGGAAAATAATACCCAGCAATACTGTTGATTAATGGATTGCCACATGGTTTGTATAATATATATATATATATATATATATATATATATATATATATATATATATATATATATATATATATATATATATATATATATTTATTTATATATTATTTTTATTTTTTTCACTACATGGGGACTTTAAACTCATTTTAAAATTAATCCACATTTCATTGGTCAAAATGAATAAAATATAAATAATCCTGTTCCATATAACTGTACTTATCATTAAAATCATTAACATGAAATATCCTATGATTGGCTGACGTCACATAGCACTTTCACATTTGATGTTGACAGACAAATAGGTATCAGACAAACGTTTTGCATTGCACTTTTACAGAACCTGATTTGTTTTCCTCTTTATGCAAGTATACCAGGAACAGAGGATTAATAGAGAAGCGGTCTTGCAGCAGTAAGATAAACAAACATCTCCCTGTTGGGTCAATTCATATATCAGGGTGTTTAAATAGCTCAGCCCTGCTGTTTTAAATGAAGTGAAGATCTGAACACACTCCACCTACGTATGAAGCATTAGATGCTTCCACATGATGACAAAACGCGCTTTAAAACTGATGCTTGCTTCTTGCTGCCTCCAGCACATGTGACAGGGCACAAGGGATATGATATGTGTGTGACACAAACACATACATTTACTCTCCATCAAACACATACATGCTACAGTACATACATCTGTGATTTATGCATTACATCTGTGAGTGAGAGCAGGTGTGTGTATGTGTTAACTGATCACTATAAACCAGAGTGTGATTTGTCCACTACTGACTTTAAAATAGCCTAGATTACAAATTAATTTGTAAACACTTTGGTATTTGACACCTTTTTCAAGTTAACACTCGCTATGCTTTTCAAACTCTTACAAATGCTCTACCAATGTGAACTCAATTAAGGTTTTTTTATTACAGTAATCAGCATGTTTGCCTTGCTTCTCAGGAAAAAAAACATCAGGAAAAACTAAATACACTGACTTAAGAAGTAAAAATGTGTAATTCATTCAAATTGGATTTTTGAGAAGTTTAAAAAGTATATACTAAATGTTCTTTGATGAATGCTTTAAATAAAAAATACAATTAAATACAATTTAATTAAAGAAAGTGAAGCAGGTTTATGCAGTTTTGCTTCTCAGGTAAATGCATCAAGTATGTTTAGACATTTTTACTGATATGAGAAAAATCGGCATGTGATTCCAGACAGCTTCCCTCTCAGAACTGAGGTCAAGCCGGAACCTATAACAAGGCCGGTGAAATACACCAGCCCATAAACTCACTATTACGTTGGTGTCATTAATATAAAAGAAAGAAATAGATTAATGGCTGCATTATTTATGAGTCCTTTTTCCTAATGCACAACACAGTATCTTCTCCATGCAATGCAATAGAACATTTTATCCTACCCAAAGTGCCCTTACAAAACTCCCACAGGAAACGTTTATCAAGAAAAGACATGGAGCAACATAAACCTCCACCCTTCTCATACAGGAAATGGAGAGAATCAGTCAAGCCTGCATTCAGACTCACTCAAATCACAAGACTGAGAAAATTGACAGACTCAATGTACAAGATATGGTTTCAGCACAAGTAAACCAAGCACTCTTCTCTAGAGAAAAGGTCAGGGAAATGTGAAACTCTTGAGAATCGCTTTCAACTTTTACTGTACATTTCATTCATGCTGTATAAAATACCGCAACCTGCAGCAAACACCAGCAATATTTTTTAATTGCTCGAGCGAAGATGTTTGAATGCAAACCTATCAAAGAGGGATTTCAGGATTACGTGATGGCATTGCAAAAAATACGCAAAACCCTAATTCCCAATTTTGCTGTTCACAGACGCATCCCAGAGAAGCAGATTCTAATAATATTTACTGCTCTAATCAAACAAAATGTACATATATTTACAAAAGCTAGCAGAGGGAAATGTTTCCATGTGGAAAGTTCATTATTGACCAAATACGTGTATGTAATATTCGAAAACATCTATCTGGGAGAGAAAATGCTGACAATGTTTTAAAGATGAAGCTATAAAAATGGATGATCCCATAAAGGAAACAGGCTGGATTCAGGAACACTGTAAAACTTTTATGTCAGCACATATTTGATGAGCTATTTGAATGTATTTTACAAGATGCTGGTTTAGCTGTTGTCATGTTTTTATATTGGCCCCACCCAAAAAAAAAAAAAAAAAAAAAAAGCATAAGCATTAAAGGCATTACAGCATTTTGCTCATTCATACATACTGTATGGCATGTCCAAAAACCAATCCCCTCATTTGTTCATTCATACATACATACAGTGAATGCCTCATATGCATGTAAATGAGATAAAGTGCAGTAGTGCCTACATCTACGACTAAATTGTGCATGTTATTAGTCACACCGGATCTCAAAAGATGAAAAATCTCAATGAAATATGATCTCGCTGTACTGAAAAAAGCGCATTTCCAAAATCTAACTTTAATCAGATTTAAAACCACAAAAATAAAGATTACTGCATCTATCTGACAGGTTTAGTAATTTTTCACTGTTATTTTAAATTAAAAGCAGTGATCACCACAGACTAGTAAAATATACCATTTCAACTTCATACTATGAGCATTGGTGGAAAATCTGTGTGCTTTAATAATCTAACCTCCGCAAAATGCCACTGTGAACACTTTTAGTGTGGTGTGTGGAAACCTACAAATCCACAGATTATACATTTCATACATAAAAAATTAGGCACCTTTTGGGAATAACTGGCCCGACGCCCTTTTTCATGCAGACCACTTTACGAATCTGCACCCCGACTGCACAGGTGGCCGTTCCGTTCCAGTAGCCAGTGCCATTTAGATTCATGGAGGAGTCCTCAATGCATGGTCCCCATGGCGACGCTTCCCAGTAGAAGGAGATGCATGGATGATCATTACAAGTTCTCCACTCCTCCAGAGCAGCAGCAGCTGGACATGTCTTAGCTGAGAATGGGAAAGATCATTAACTGCGTTACAGATGGAAATGTCTCTCTTAAGTTTGCTTTAATGCTCCATAAAATGTTAACGAGCTACATGAGCTCAAAGACACATGAAACAGAAATCTACTGGGACATGTGAAGGCATGTACTATAGATATATGAAAGGAGAAATAGGCTGAGGTTTGTTTACGTGCTACATAAACTGTATAAAAATAATTGAACAGTTGTTAGTTGGTAGGTGTTAAATTTAGGTATTGGGTAGGATTAGGGATGTAGAATATATGCTCATGCAGAATATGTGCTTTATTAGTACTAATAAATGATAAGCAGCAACTAGTTATTAGTGAGAATAGGTCCCTATAGATGGCTTCATCGGGTGCACGTGCCTGGCTGTATAACCTTCTTTTGTAACAAATGAAAGATGATATTATAAGAAATGACTTTTTTGTCTATACAACTGAAGTCAAAGGTCAGTAAAACCATTTGGTTACCAATATTCAAAATATTTTTTGTGTGTTTTCTGCAGGGGAAAAGTCATACCAGTTTTTGGAGGGTAAGTCCATGAAGGCAATGGCCAGATTACTTTTTTTTTTTTAAACCACACTAAATAGTGCAGCATCTGCCATCAACCATAAAATCCAAATAAAAATCAGCTTATCTGTATCAGCCAGAGACAGAGTCAAAACTTTCTTGTACTTGAAATCAACAGAACAGGAAACTGAATGTGTATTCCACACGTGATGCAGGAACACCTGTGACAAGTTCTCTGGGATCAGCCTCCAAAATTACTCCTGCACTTCTTATAATTAAAAGTAATTCCTACACCATATGCCCTTGAAGCTAATGACATTGTACTGACATTCAGCCTTTTTCCATAACACAGGGCTTCATTATGAGTGTAACGGAGACCGGCTGAATATTAATAAGGGCTTGTCTGATTAATGACATTCTGTAGAAGGTGTGTAGAGGAGGCTGGTGCTTTATTTCCATTTTCCAGATGCATGGAAAGAAGTGTATGTAAGAGCCGTTACTCATGTGTGTGTGATGGCAGAGGGGGCGAAAGTAGTCTCTAAACTAAAGTACAGTATATTTAAGTCTTAATTACACAGCTCTTTCTGTCATTCCAGAAGGACTGTGTGTGATTGGAAAAGCCCACAGCTGTACGTAGGCAGACAGAAAAATGAGACCCTGTGAACACATTTTTATCTCTGCTCCTCTGAAACAAATATACAGAGTGCAAAATTGCTCCTCTGCTCACGAAAACAAACTGATGAATGGTATTATGTCACCCTCGGAGTGATATTAAGAGTAAATTACTTCCCTTGTCAAATCAATATCACAGGATTAAATTATCTGTTTGTTTTTTCATTTTATAAACTTTTTTTATTGTAATAGATAGGAAGGTGCAGGGAGACTGACATGTTACGAAATGACACATGCAGGCCACCATGTACCATTATGAATTTGCACGCTTCAATATGAACTGGTCAGACATTTGTTAAAACATTATTCTCCGATTTCTGTGGAAGATGAAAGCCAACTGACCTTCTCCCGGTAAGCCTAATACGGTCCGTGTGCGGCTTTGTCTGCCCTCTGAGCTTTTACTGGAGCAGCTGTGGGAGCAGGAGGACCAATCAGACCATGAGCTGAGCACACAGTCACCCGAACACGCCATCACACAGGACACCTCTTTAGGGGGCGGCTCATCTTCACACAGCTCCTCAGGAACAAGCTGCCCTGTTCAGTGGAACATGACACGAGTTGTAATGTCACCATCATTACTCGGTGCTCAAAAATAGACTTAATTGTTGTTTTTTTCAAAGCAAGTGCATATTTCTTCACTGAAAAGAATGAAAAAAAAAACATTCAATATTAGATATACAGTATACAGAAATGTGTGTAGAAATGTCAGTATTTTTGCTCAAATAAATACAGTATTGGTAATCATAAGAAACATTTTTAAAGAAAGGACAGTGGTGTATACTTAAAAAATATATATATTATATGATAATAAAAACATGTAGCTGAATACACACACACACACACACACGTTTGTTTTTGTGAAAAGTGGGGACATCCCATAGGCGTAATGGTTTTTATTATGTAGAAACTGTATATTCTATCGCCATTCACCAACCCTACACCTAACCCTAACCCTCACAGGAAACTTTGTGCATTTTTACTTTCTCAAAAAAACTCATTCTGTATGATTTATAAGTGTTTTGAAAAATGGGGACATGGGTAATGTCCTCATAAGTCACCCTCTCCTTGTAATACCTGCGTCATACCCATGTCATTATACAGAGTTGTGTCCTGATATGTCACAAAAACATGCCCCCCACACACACACACACACACAAACTTTCTGTGACCTAAATGTTCTCTAGACATCATCACTGGCCTTGCAAACTCATATTTTTCAAGCACAGACTCACAGTACCTTTACAAGACAGAAATTCAATGCGCTTTGAATAAGCCATTCAATGAAATAGCCACATAACTCAGCATTACCAAAGTAAATCATGATTATTATGCGGCCCC
Organism: Carassius auratus; assembly: GCF_003368295.1. Lineage (NCBI taxonomy): Eukaryota > Metazoa > Chordata > Actinopteri > Cypriniformes > Cyprinidae > Carassius > Carassius auratus. Next base: position 44,164 of record NW_020524564.1, read on the forward strand.
CATTATGAATGTGCTCATATTCACAGCTTTCATCCTTTTAATGCAACTTAGATGAAGACAAAGTGGTTTTTATCTCCAAATAAGAGATCAACAGTTGTGATTCATCAGCCTTTTTGTGTTCAATCATTGAAATGGGAAACGTGAAAATAGAGGGGGCAATTTAGATTTCATTATGATGAACACAACCAAGTCCTGAACGCTAATATTCTGAAGACGCTCCAAACTCTTACGATCAAGCCTGTCAAAGCTACAGCTGCACATCACACTGCAGCGATAATGCCATCAATTTCTCCGCAAGAAAAAGGTCTGCTCTTCAATCTTCAAACAAATTAACCAATGGAAATATTTGCTTTGTGTGCTGCCACTGATTTTACTAATGACTGCTTGATAAGATGGGCAGAATGTGTTTCCTTTCGCCTACAGGAAGGAAGCTTTGAACAGGAAAAGGTATTTGAGAGGATGAACCAAAGGCCATTTAATTTATTAGATGCCAGTGAGCTATCAAAAGACAGAAGAGAAAGAGAGCTGGGCTGTCTGCTGAGGCTGGCGAGAGGAAAACTCTCATTTCATGCATGAAAGAGAGACATTAATCCTTCCATTCACTTCTCTAGGATTACACCAAACTTTCCTATAATGATTAAACCCTAAAAAACATCCCCAACAAACAGACACACACCCTTCTTATGCACCACCATAACGGATCAATTTCCAAAAATGTTGAATAAGTGAAGAGCGTCAGCGCTCACGACGAGGCATCGTTATTTCTGTTGAACCTTGTCATTTACTTTCAAACATGCAGTTGAGCAAAAACAACCCAGGGGCAGATTTGTTATCTATTTATTTTTTCCCTTGCTGTAACTGCATCCATGTCAAGAGGCTAAGAACGTGAGATGGGTGATCTTCTTGATCCAGTGAGGCAGAGATGGAAGATATTCCCCAAGGCGAGTCTCCAGCCCTCCGCCTCCAACTTTTAGCACCAGGCTTCTTGAGCCATCAAAGCAGAGGGGCTGGCGAGAAGGGGCTGTAGGCATGTTCTTGGCAATCAAACTGCTATTGCCAAACACTGCTGGCGGCCACGTGACCTGGACATCAATGAGATTGAAGATAACTGTTGTGTGCATGAGGTGGAGGACCCCTGAGCACAATTTAAACTGCAGACAGAACGGGAAACCTCCATTGATCCACAGCGAGTTCTCTAAATCATGAAAAGAGGGGTTTGAAAAGGAGGTATTTGATCTATTCTTTGATGCTGATGTCAGAGATCCAAGATATTGAGGAGATTTACTGACCATGGCACAGCTGGGTTTTCAGCAGCCACTTCTCCAGTCTTCACATGAAGACTTCACAGTGTCACATGATCTTTCAGAAATCATTCTGATGTGCTGATTTGGTGCTCAAGTAACTTTTTCAGTCCCTCTGTAGTGAAAATCAACTTTTTTTTTTCTGTTGTTTATTTGTCTATGTGGTGTTTTTAATATGTTTTTAGACAAACCATGTGCCAATCCATAAATCAACACCATTGTTGAGTATTTTCTCCTTAAAACTGTCCAAAGGCTGACCCACAATTGCGGTTTGAAACAGCCCTCGGTTTGCGACATCATAAACCAATAACCAATCACATCAAGGGATCGATTCCTATCACTAGCATGCAAAATGTACCAATACCAACACGAAACCAAAAAAAAAGATTAGAGTACAAAACCCATGAAACCATGTTTTAAAATGAATTTAGAACCACTAACTTGCATTATAAACCATGTCAACAGTTTAAAAGTAGCCTGGAGTCAGACCCACCTCACCCGCATCGGTGTCTGCACTTCACACGCGTACACTTGTGGGCGCGAATTAAGAATCACAAACGGCTGTATTCGAGTCTTCAAGGCATTTTAGGACACAACATCATCAAGTAAGTGAAAGTGAAAGTGAAGTGACATTCAGCCAAGTATGGTTACCCATACTCAGAATTTGTGCTCTGCATTTAACCCATCCGAAATGCACACACACAGACACACACACACACACACACACACACACACACTGTGAACACACACCCGGAGCAGTGGGCAGCCATTTATGCTACGGCTGCCCGGGGAGCAGTTGGGGGTTCGATGCCTTGCTCAAGGGCACCTAAGTCGTGGTATTGAAGGTGGAGAGAGAGCTGTTCATGCACTACCCCCACCCACAATTCCATCCGGCCCAAGACTAGAACTCACAACCCTTCGATTGGGAGTCCAACCCTCTAACCATTAGGCCACGACTTCCCCGTAAGTAAGTAACTTTACCGAATGTTACAGTATTCACTGTAGTTGTCCCCTGGTAAAAACAAAGTTTTATCAGTCATTATCCATGTATGCCATTGTCTTGCATTTACTACAGTTCAGTGGATCAGGAGGCACTGGCTGAGTCACTGAGTGGAGGTGGGACTGATTTGCATATTCATAGATCAGCGTATAGTAAATGAGGCAAGGGTGTCAGTTACATTCAAGCAATCTACTCGGACATGTGTGATAAATGAAATATAGTTTTATGATGCTTCATTTATCAATACTTAAAGCAGTTATAACTGCACCTAATTGAAGAATTCCCCATTATGAAAAAATTGAATGAAGCATAAAGTGCAATTATTCTGCTGTTAGTGCATATCATACACCGCTAAGTCCATGCTGGTCCAGCAGCTGGCTGGCCAATGTGGTCATGGTCATTCATATCACACCAACATTCAAAACAAAATATGTATATGGTGTTGAACAGCTATGTCTTTAGACATAATATATAGTGCAGAAGTTTGATCATCAACACACACACAGCAGAATAAATAGTGATGAGAAACAGTAAATTCACAAAAAGCTCCAGAGAAAGAAAATAACAGGAATTATGCTGCAAAAATGACAGTTCAAGAGTCAGAAATAAAAACCAAGCGGCGAATGTTTTCATTTTAACCAACTGCACAGGGCTGTTATTCTCTTCTTCTGAATAATGCACAAACTGTAATACCATAACAGCTACTTGGCAATTTGAACACCTAACTATAATAAGTTAAATTGCAGAAAGAATAATGTCAGAGCTCCAAATAACAGCACTGACTTATGGGTCACATTGCAGGCATCAAATAATTCCAGCTTCCCACCTCCCTAAATCAATCCACTTCCCCTCTCTAATACGATATATCAGAAATAATTGCGAAAGTTTGAAAGGATCACTTTGCCCCAGGAGAGCTGGATGAAAATGTGCATGCAGATTGGGGAAATTAACCTTAACAGCCCACACAGAGAGCAAAAAAGCACTGGTAGGGCCACATCTTCCTGGCTGAAATCTCTTTGGCTCTCTTGCATTTAAAAGGAGAAAAGAATAAATAAATAAAATAGTGCTGCTTGTGAGCACCCCTTAATCTGTGTACCATTTCATGCAACGCTGTTCACAAAGTACAAAACCCTCCACACAAAAATGAAAGAGTAGGAGGGAGAGAGATCAAGAGAGTAACCCTTGATTTCCCTGCAAGCAGACACAAAACTAGTTTGTGGAAAAAGAGAAAAACTACCTTTAATTTAATCCAGCATTAAAGTCTGAACAGAGCTGAGACAATGTACATAACTGGAAGTGATACTGAGCGTAATAACAAGAGACCTATTCTCAGTCAACACTTCTTTTTCATAAAGAGTCAAGGACAAACTCATTCCTTTAATAGCTCACAAGGGATTGCAGATGTAACATTCTTTTTGAAATCTCAGAGAGATGAAATTAAATACAAAAAATGTGAGTCAAGTAACAATAATAATTTAAAAAAAAACTTTAATCATAATTGTAATTTATAAAGCTGCTGTGTATAATTGGCGGCACCAACAGAGGCGTGGCTAAAGGTGTCCACACAATAGTAGATGAGTACAATTAATTTAGCTAAGATTAGACATGCACTAATTGGCTACTGGAATGAAACTTTAACAATCAGAGCAGCATAACATGGCTCAGAGCAATTTCAAATAAATGAGCCAGCCTGTGTGGGTTGTTTTAAAAACTACCGTTATAATTTGCATACCTATTCTAGCTGAATGAAAAAAAGTACCTTAAAAAAAACAAACACATTTCAGGTGAGGACACCGCTTTTTGTCATGGCCAATTTTGTCCCCACCACTCAATAATAATCTTTCTTGTGTTAAAATGGAAAATAATAATAATAATAATAACTTTGCGGCAGGGATTTGTGCAACACAAAGGAATTGTTGAGCAGGAGTTTTTATTTCATTACAATGTGTTAGCCTGATGAGTTCCCATGTCAGCGTTGGAATCTGAAGTTGTTCTCTGTCTATGCTTTGGTCGTAATTAGTGGTGGATCTTAATATATAGAAATGTTCCCTCATGCACAGCCTTTAACCACAATCTACATTTCAACGAGTTCACAAAATCACATGCACATAAATGCACCTCCACTCCTGATAAAAAACTACTGACGTACAAATGAAATTGTTAGCGCTGTTCTCTTTTAATTTACATTTTTTAAATACAAATTTATATTGCAATAATTTCACATTCCATATTCAAATTAATGTAGAAACAACAAAGATAGTATTTTCTTTAATGTCATCCTTTTGTATGACTAAAGGAAAGCAACACTGATACCAATACTGCTGATCCCCCCCCAAATCAATCAAAAATATTTGATTGTTATACCATGTTTTGTTCTTCTTAATATTTACAAATGAACACAAATGGTATGAATTTTGAAGCACAAAAACAACAAACAAAAACTTAAGCCATAAAAAAGAAATATATAAAAATAAATAAGTAACTGACTAGTTGAGCCAGAAGTTTCATTGCTCAGATAAACAGAAAAGTTGAAAGCGTCATAGTGTTTTGTTATTTCACTGTTGTGTTTGCACAGTAAGTAGAAAGTGTGTTAATATCAAATAAATTACCTTATCTTTAGAGATTAAATTAATTTGCAGAGGGATTTGGTGCATTACGTTTCAATGCAATTTAGAATTAAGTGACAAGATCTGACTACGCTGTTTAAAATGAACAATTTTCTTTTCTGTTCCAGCTCAGCCACTCACACCACTTAGTATTCATTGACACATCAAGAAAACATAAATATTAATGCTGAAAGGTCCATGTAAACACTGAATCCTCATTATCAACAGAGGTGTGTACAAACAGCGGCTGCTTATGCGGCGCAGCATACCAGAGAGAATCATGGAGATGAACGTGAATGAAGAACGGGAAACCCACCTGTCAGACCTCCATAGGGGGCAGACCTTGCTCTGAATCCAGTCTGTCGCATTATATTAATACTGATATCAGTAACCACTAATGATACTCATAAAGGAATGGTTTACATGAAATGCAAATCAACCGTGTAAACAAATTCAAAGAGAGAAAATAATGTTCAGACACGCAGGAGAGAAATGTCAAATGTGATCATCACTCTACAACAGACTGAAGATGAAACGTTACCCTTAGAGATATCACAACTATGACCTTTAGAGAATGGAAACAAAAACTAACCCTGGAAGACATCAGATTGGTGGAATGTGTCACGTCACACAATCTTCTTCTGAGTAAAGTCACAGCACAAAGGTCAGGGAGACAGAGGACAGCTGTCATTAAAATACAAACAACAACCTATGGATGGAATGGAAAGTGACACGTGATGGTTTTTCACAATACTTGAATGTGATGATGGCCAACGGAGAAAATTCATGAATAATAATATTGAGGTAACACATATGTACACCTATATAAATAAATACATAAATATACCTTATTGGTCTGAATACAACAATGTTTTTTTCTTGGAAATCCATCTGAAAAAAATGTGGTTATCTTATATTCATGGTCTAGACTTTGACATGTCAATAATACACCCATGACAATAGGTGGCATCAAAAACGCATAAAACGAGTGTGCCATGAAATAAGTAATGTAATGTGTGTTCGCGAGTGAAAACAAAAGAAAAAGAAAATGCTTATAGCATGAGTCGTGACTGCCATTAGCCTGATGGGACCAAACTTTCTCTGTACGTGATTTTAAAACATGAGACAGTACCCAGATTTGAAGACTACAATAAGATTTCACTTCCACTGTTAATACATTTTTTGTAGGCTACTATGAGATGGATGAACTAAATGTAATATCATTTAAATGGGCTACCTGTTATTTTTATGGTATATCAAAAAGTGTATATTTTTAAATGTGATTTTTGTTGGTACATTTTACCAGTATTTCCCATACTTTCAAAAACAAACATTTTAATAGGAAAAATATGCAATATGGAAATAATTTAGGAAAAAAATTGTTTAATAGAGAAAAACAATTAGTTTTTCAAAAAAACTTTTTCCAAAAGTTACATCAGGAAAAATGTGGGCCGTCTTATAATCAGGGTTGTCTTATATTTGGGTAAATCCAGTATATGCACAAACACACACACATATCCTTCCACTGTAGGAAAATGAAGCCAAAATGGCCACTGTCATTTTGCACAGAAGATGTCATTTGGAGTGAGAGTTTGTGAAATAGTAATAATGAGGTGAAGCCCCAGTTACAAGCTCCCACCCAAACCCCAGCAGACTCAATAACAAGTGCACTATCATGACAACACACCTCATTTTTATGGCATCAAATCACTAACTAAAACCAAACGTATAGGAAAAATGAACAGTTGCACATATATCAGCATGATATAAACTGACAGAAACCATCTTTGTGAAAAACTGGCCTCACACTCATTCTGGTTTATGATCTATGCTGTGCCACCAAGGGTCACAGAGATCAAAATTACAGAACAACCTAGAGTTTCCTAAATTTCAAGGTCAGTACTATGTCCTATTTGAAGCTATCCCACTAGATGTAGAAGACCAGTTTTTAAGCAGATTTCATAAATTATATATATATTCTGCACAGTATAAAATATTAGAGGTGTAAGAGGTGTCATGTTTGAGAGATGATTTCTGCAGCAGGAAATGTGCCTCTACACAGCTACACAACAGAGTGAATGCAAATGTTTGTCAGAATCTCCTTCAGCAACATGTGGTTCCTTCCCTGTGAGCATCTCCAAATCAGCCCACAGTTTTCATGCAAGACAATGCCCACTGTCACACTGTAAAACAGTTCCTTGAAGCTGAGAACATATATTTACACACACACACACCTTTGTTTTTGTGAAAAGTGGGGACGTCCCATAGGCATAATGGTTTTATACTGTACAAACAGTATATTCTATCACCCTTCACCAACCCTACACCTAACCCTAACCCTCACAGGAAACTTTGTGCATTTTTACTTTGTCAAAAAAACTAATTCTGTCTGATTTATAAGCGTTTTGAAAAATGGGGACATGGGTTATGTCCTCATAAGTCACCATCTCCTTGTAATACCTGTGTCATACCCATGTCATTATACAGAGTTGTGTCCTGATATGTCACAAAAACAAGAGCACACACACACACACACACATATACACATATATATATATATAAATAACTGAAGCACAAAAACTTCTCTACTTTAATTTTGTTCATTTTTGATACTTAAATCAAATATGTACTGCAAAATGTAAAATAAATAATGTCTGTCACATTACATAAGGAGTCAAGGAAGCTAGGAACAAGGAAACAAGGAATTCACGAAACGAGGGTCTTTAATAATCCAAATTGGGAACATAGAGCACATGGAAGACATTCAAGAAGCGACAAACACTAACAGAATGTACTGGGGTTTTTAAACTCAGGATAGCGATGGAACTATGAGACACCCCTGGAATCGGAACAAAACAAACAGTCCGGGGGTGTGACAATGCCATACCTTGATTATATATTTTCTCTGAGGTCTATGTTATAATGTTGTACATTGACCACTCTAAGTAAATGTGCCATGTTTTACTGGTTTTAAAACCCCTATTAAGATTACAACAATGAGCAACATTGTGTTTTTAACTGCTTTAAAAGAAACGTTATGACAGCAGCAATATGTTAAATTATGGTACGATAAACTATTAAGTATCTTCTCAAAATATCTATATTTGATTTCTAATAATGATAGAAGTAGTAAATGCACTCTATATATGGAAAAAGTGGAATCTGTAATAACTTCAAGTGTTTTTGGAGGGACATCATTTGAGCTTTTGGGTTTAAAGCCAGAACTGAGACTCCACCTGTCAGTAAGAGATGATTTTGAGAATTGATCAGAATTAGTTCACCTCAGTCCAGATATTGACAACCCTGACATGCAGGCAGAAGGTCATTTACCAGATTAGTGCCACCTGCATTGATCAGACACACTGATAACTGCCACTTTGACTGATCACACAGTCAGAGAGAAAACCGATAGCCCACCAGTTCCAACCCTCTCTGATCCATTTCAAATAGCAGCACAAACTCCATCTGGAGTTATCCAGGCCTGTCGCCCCATATGGATTTAAAGACACTTATAATCTTTCCAATCATAATTCTGCCTTAAGACTCCTTTAAGGTAAGGTTAAGTCGTTCAACTATTTTAAGTACAAAGCTCCGTGGTGAAGGTTCATTCCTTAAAGGCTTCTTCAAACGCTTGGAGACAGCAACATGAATTTCCTGAAAGAAATGTAAGACTTGACAAAACTCTATATTAGTGCGGGAGCAGCTCTTGTACTGCCTAAAGGCTGTCTGAGGTCCACGACGTGAAACAACACTGGAACAGTTGGGCGGCTGTCGGCCTCGTTCTAACATAATAAAGACATTGATGAAAACCCATCTGTGTCCCCACATGCTTCACTGGAGGCTCATGCCATACCTATAAAACTGCCAAAACTGCTTCTTAATCAAACCATATTAAAATACCAAACCAAATTAGGAGATATAATGATAAGCACAGACTCTAAGCATGCAAAAAAAGCCTTCTGTTAAACAATCACTTCTTCACGATTTCGTAATATTCTTCATGTTTTCTAGAAAACAATATAAGTATCCTTAAAACAAAATAATAAAAATCCTTATATTAGAAATGCATAAAATGTGCTTTATAAGTACTAATAAACAGAAATGAATAAACAAATTTGCTAGTAATATTCATGCTAAGAAGCGACTAGTTAAAAGTGAGAAATGGTCACTAAACTTGAGTTTTTTTTTTTTGTTGTAGTTGTTTTGAAAGCTTGAACGTTCCATTTTGAGATGGAATTAAGGTCAGAGCACGGAAACCATCAGTGTGATATAGTGCTTTTTGGTCACCCGCAGTGAAATTGCACCGATGCACTCACTCATGTCAGCTAACTCGCAACACTCATAATTTAGAGCTGTGCAACACTGGCCTGACACATCATTTACTAAGTGAGAGCCAAGAAGCTGTACAAAGTAAAACTGTGTGCACCGTCTTCTCCACTAAAAGAGCAATCAGTGGCGGCTTGCCCACGGCCACATGTTGACATCTGTGATGCAGATGACTCTTACTGATGTTGCAAGGGTCAAACGGAACTGTTATTTCAACTAATGTGTTTCCTGCTGACAGCAAAAGCGTACCGGAGCTGGTCAGTGAAATGTGTTGTGTTTTGGATGACGGTGTCCCCATTCAAGTGTTTTGACTTGCAAGACTTCCTAAAACCCTATTTGATTGGGATTTGTTTTAGGAAATGTCTGTAAAGCAATTTACTCGGGATGTTTGTAACATTTTCACACAGCTAAGCCATGACTAACCAGGATTGCACCCAGGAGCATTTATATATTGCAGCCACACATACGTATGGGAATTGCATTTAACATTGGGGTACTGTCACTGTGGCGGCACCTTTTTAAGAGTTATAGATATGTACCATCAAGGTATTAATGCTACATTAGGGTACTAACTTAAGATACTAAGTTTTATCTTTAAGGTACTAACATGCACCCTTTAGAGCTAAATAATGTCCAATGTGTACCTTTTGAAAACGTGTACCTTTTTGGGACTGCCCCAGTGAGAGCAAATATTCAAGCATATACACGTTCAAAAGGTTTCAAAATAAGTCTCTTATGATCCCCAAGGCTGATTTATTTGATCAAATCACAGCGATTTTGTACATATTTTATTTATATCTTGCAATTCTGACTTGCAATTCAACTCATGAAATCAAATTATATCATCAACTTATTAAATTAATAAATTTAGATATATTATTATTATCTTTCTGCATTTATTTGAAACATTCTAAACATTATAAATGTCTTAACTTTCATTTTTTTATGTTTTTTTATGCATCCTTGCCGAATAGAATTTAGTATTAATTCCCTTAAAAAAAGTGTCTATGATTATTTGGAGGAACTGTCTTGAATTTCAAGCAAAATAAAAAAGAAACTACATAATGTATGTCTTTAGTCTTTGTTGCTTTTACTGTTTTGAAAAATGTTTTCTAAAAAACCGAGGCAGGTAGCACAATCTGAACAAACAGGCACACACACATAAACCTTAACACTTGAACTTTCTCCATCATTCTGCTCGCAGATCACGTAATTACAAAATTACATATTTACGTAGGCTACTTTTCTCATTTTTCAAACCAAAGAAATCAGAATCCTTTCTTCTTTCTCTATACAGTTAATAGATGTCCTGTGCATTAAAGAACAATATAAAATGAATTAAATTTTTTTCCCTCTTGCAAGTGTCAAGGTTGTACAGTCTACCATCTTTTCAATAAAAACTCAGGACAAAAAAAACCCTGTATGCTTTGCATCCTTAAGTCCATTCGGAACAGCAAGTGTTATCTCTCAGAAAAAGTTGTGAACGTGTCTATTCACTGACAATTTTCTACTTAAAACACTTTAATACAAATGCTAGACATGGACTGCTGAGAGCAGATTTAAAGGATTTTATTAGCATGTCCTTATAACTGCTATTATTTTTGATTTCTTTTTTTTTTGTATTGTTTTACAGAAGGTAATAGAAAGCTATAATCTTTACCATCACTGAAAATTGCAGTCTGTAAAAAATCCTGAAATATTACAGACAAAGATTAAAATCAGAGAAAAGCTCTAATAATTAGTACACCACCTTCCCATGTAAAACTAATTCTGTCCAAATAGAGCCTTAAGCTCTATTTTCGATATGACAGCACCCAAAATACTATCAAACACTCCAACGCAGCTCCATTCTTCGCGAAAGATGGATAAAAAGGCGCATAGGAAACAAAAACATTGAAAAATGATATACGACCTGCCAAATCACAAAGATGTCGATTCACACTGGACTAATATTATCACAGGACCTGGGTTCTGTGAAATATGGAAGGTTTATTTTTTTGGGGGGGGTTGTTCTTTACAAATTACAGGCATGGTCGATTGAAACGGGATTAAGATCGCAGACAATTTCCACAATTATTATAAATGACTTGCGGTCACCAGGTAATTCTAATCCCGTGCGAATAGGGCCTTAGTTAACCAGTTTCACCAGAAAGGCTATGTACTGTATGACAAACAGCTTCAGACCAGGACAAAACTAGCATGTGTCTAAACTGGTCTTCTCTGAAAGAAGCACAAAGCTCAGTGCTCATCCCAGAAGTGCCACATGTTTTCCTCTGGCTCTGAGCAGAGAAGGGCAAGATGTTGTGAGATCCATCAAACACACCCCTGATTACACCACACTCAGAGGAGATAAATGGCCTTATTGGGACAGACCACACAGCGGCAAACCTCTAATCTGCTGCATAGATTAGAGTTCTCATTGATCAGCACGTCATCCTGTCACCACACGTGGCTACCTGGCAAACGTCATTAGCATTTGAACAGCAGTAATGAGTGAAGCATGTGTAATGGGCCAGATAGAGAATAAAAACTAATCCCAGGGGCTCCAAGTACTATAAAACACCACAGTATTATGGAGCATGTGTGGACAATTGAAATATATTAATATTTAAATTTCAATTTAAATATTAGATTTGGGGTCAGTAATGCGATTTTTATAGCGAGCAGGCATTGTAAATTTATCAAAAGAGAAAGTTAAGGCATTTATCGTGTTAAAACAAGATTTAAATTTCAATTTTTATTGATGATTTTATACTTTCATTCATTAAAGAGTCCTGTGAAAATCTATCATGATTTCCACACTTCATTTAGAAATAAATGAACCATATAAAGGATGCAACCTTTGTTAAACAGCAAGTCTTTGTTTGATTTAGAAATGAAAGAATAATTTAACTAACCATTTATAAATTAAACTCACCATTTAGGTAGTGAGATTATAGTGTAATAGTGTAAACATTATACAATGTAATATATATATATATATATATATATATATATATATATATATATATATATATATATATATATATATATATATATATATAGATAGATAGATAGATAAACTGCATGCATTAATACATGAACTAATATATGAACAGCACTAGTAATAATAACATATATATGTTTAAAATGTAACCTTGAATGGGCATTGCTCTGCACAGTCAAGATATCAGAACACAGGTGAAAAGATGAAAGATTTCATTAATACTAAGACCTCGGCTAGAAAACAACATAAATACAAAATGTGATATAATAGCAACTTGTTGTGCATTTCACATGTATTTTTTAATTGATTTTCTCACATCTATTTTCCAGTCTGCAATCTACACTGTAGCACTATATGTATTGATTAAAGCTGTGTTGGGTTTGACATTAGCTATAATTACACTGAGATTCTGCCGTTGATTAGCTAGAGGTCACAATGATTTGAGCCTGCTGTAAATTTAAGGGGGGAAAGGAGATAAAAAACATGGAGAGAAGGTGACGTGGTCCTGATATTATATTGACACTCTCATGTGGTCTGTGAATTTCTGGCAGAGCTGGAAAACTAAAGTACAACGCAGAGGTCATAAACCAGCATAAAATTACAACCGCGACTACAGGATTCAATGAATTTGAGTAACGTGCTGCTGACACAAACTTAAATGGCTGACTTCTTCAATATGTCGCTTTAGAGATAGGCCTCGGCTGAAGCACGCTGACTGACACACAAGCTCTAATGCTGCAGAACTTCACATGTGGCATCACACCACACTCCCGCTAAGTGCCAGCGACCCCATCGTGCTGTCAGCAGTGCGAAGCTCGAGGTATGAAAATGTTAAGGAAAGTGAAAAATAAATAAAAGCAGTTCTAATAGGATGCGGTAAAACATTCGCAGCTGCCAGAGGAATTGCTTTATTTATGACTTTTTTTTTCTCTTCACATCCTGGTGTAATAGAGCTTCTGTCATCAGAGTAAATGAACACGGGGGCTGCACACTGAACCTGAAGTGCTGTGAAAATAATGAACAAATTCTGTTTCTCGGAGGAGTTCGCTCGTCTATTTGAATTCCTTTAAGGAAATGCGGAATTGCTACAGAGTCCAGAGATGGAAACTGCCACTCCTCGTTTGCCCGACGGAGTTGAACACTTAAGAGAAACTGGCAAGCAGAAACACCTGGAGCTGATATTCAGAGATCCTCACTGACAAGAGCCCTTATTAGACTGCCCACAGTGTGGGTTAGCTGCTGGAGAACTAAGGGTCTGGACATATGGAGAAGTTCACACAGGGAGGTTATTGCAGCACCAGGATCAGAAACATTATTTAATTCCACTGAAACAGGAGATTCTTTGACTTTGATAGAATGCTTCGCAGAAGCCATTATAAAAGTGCTGTCTTCTTTATTTTGTTCCCTGGAGTCGTTCCATGCTACTGTGCATCTAAGAGATCGACATCCTGGACAATTCAAACTGTTCATTCGTCAAATTGAAAACCCCATGTTGGTGAACAAAATTTTCTGATATAGGCTTGCACATACACTGCTTAAAATCTATATATCTATACATATATTTATCTATATGTCTATTATATGTATATATGTTTACATAATATATGTGTGTACTGTTTATAATATGTACTGTATATATAAATACACACTCATACAGTATATATTTTGAAGATTTTTACATGTATATATTTATATAATAGATATCATATCTAAATATATTTAAGATACAAATATAATTTTGGTCCCACTTTATATTAGGTGGCCTTAACTACTGTACTTACATAAAAAATTACGTACAATGTACTTATTGTGCTCATATTGTATTGTAAAACACTTTTGCTGCTATTGAGGTGGGATGGGGTAAGGTTAGGGAGAGGGTTGGAGGTATGGGTAAGTTTAAGGGTGGGTTACGGTGTAAAGTATGGGTCAACAGTGTAATTATAAATGTAATTACAGAAATTACATACAGATGTAATATATTTGTTTACATAATATATGTGTGTACTGTTTATATTATGTATATATAAATACACACTCATACAGTATATATTTTGAAGATTTTTACATGTATATATTTATATAATAGATATTATATCTAAATATATTTAAGATACAAATATAATTTTTTCTTAAGTATATGCGTGCTTGTGAGTGTATTTATATTTACATGATAGATATACACAGTACACACACATATATTATATAAACAAAAACTTTTATCTTGGATGTTTAAGAGCACTAATATGTACATATAGATACATATATACATTTTTTTCTATCCTAAGTATTTCCTTATATACATTGTCACGATATGCAGGAGCGAGAAGCAAGAAAACGCAGGAGACGCTGGAGATGTCTTCAATATGGAATTTTAATTCAAAGACGTGGAATTACAAGGAGTACAGGGGGAGATGACATATACAACAGCCGACAGAGAACTGGGAACAGGGAACACTTTCAAAACACAGAACAGGAAAATGGGATAACGAGACAGACCTGGGATCAATGGAAACACATAGAAAACAGCTGGAATAAAACTAATACAAATGGGGAACACCTGGAAAGAAATCAACACAATGGGGACAGGGACACATACCCCCTCCCGAAAGGCGTGGCCTTATGGCATATAACATCCAATGGGGAGGGGGGTAACATTGGAACGCAGAACGCGGAACCCGTTTGGGGTACCATAGCAGATCAGGAGACTCGTGAGACCATGGCGGATCTGGGGACTCAGGAGGTTCCGGCGGAGGTTCCTCTGAGGCCGCGGCTCCAACCCTTGCCTCGGCTGCTATGGCTGGAGCATTACTATCCCCCCCCAAAAAAATCCTTTTGGACATTTACAAGGATGTACTTGGGGTCTGGAGCCCTTCCTGGGCTTAATGGGGGATCAGGAGCCCTCCCTGGGTTTAACGGGCAAATAGGAGCCCTCCCTGGGCTTAACCCGGGATCAGGAGCCCCCCCTGGGTTTCATTCAGGATCAGGAGTCCTCCCTGGGCTTAACGTTGAAACAGCAGTCCTCCCTGGGCTTAACTTGGAAACAGGAGCCCTGCCTGGGCTTAACTCTTAAACAGGAGCCCTTCCTGGGCTGAACTGTGGATCAGGAGCCCTCCGTGGGCTTGACTCAGGATCAGGAGCCCTCCGTGAGCTATGCTCGGGAACAGGAACCCCTTCTAGCCTGAATTGGGGATCAGGGTAGCACTTACGTGGTGCTGGCACTCATGGTCGCTCTGGAGGAGCAGGCACATTAACGTATTTTGGCCTGGCCACATTAATGTTTAGTGGACTTGCCATACTAATGGCTGGTGAACTAGTGTGGGGTGCGATCGGTGGCGGACTGGTTCTGGCTTGGGACAGGACTGTCACGCTGCCAGTCTTTGTTTTCCTGGGTGTTCCCTAGTGAGCTCACTTCCCCTTAGGCACTTCACCATAGGCACTTTAATTCCGCTAGTCTGGTTGTGTCTTCACAGTAATTGCACTCCAATTAGAATCGCACAGGTGTTGACAATACTCTGTCATTAGTTTCCCTATATAGAGCTGTCTTTCTCTGTTGTCATCATGGAGTCCTTACCCTATGTGTCTCATGCTCTCGTTCCCCCGAGACTTCCTCTACCTTCTCATTCTTCCGAGTTCCCCGTTTCATCCGGTTCCCTTTTTGGTTACGTTTGTCTCTCATGACTGTTTATTTTTGTAGTTACCCCTCTGTTTAAATAAAAACCCTTACCTGCATTTGGATCTACCCTCTCTTTGTGTTTTCCCAAACCCAACCGTGACAGAAGGACTCCATCATGCCTAGATCCAGCGGTGTGAGATTTCGAATCGGTTCCCCAGCCACCATGGAGGAACGGAGGGGGAGATTCCGGAACTTAACCACCCTTCATCAAGAGGGAAGGGAGGTGGGTGGCCTGGCGCAATTGTTTTGGACTTTGGCAGTCGGGTTAGGTTACAATGATGCAGCACTAAAGGATTGGTTTAATAATTGCCTGGATGATCCTTTACCTCAATGGGAGATGAAGGGGTTAGAGATCCTGGACTTTTGGGGGTTTACCAATTACCTGCACCATCGTGCTCAGTGGAATGCAACAACCACACCAGAGTTTCCAGACAAGGCTGCCAGCTCAGCCCCACAACCCAAGATGGCCACCAGCCCAGCCCCACAGCCCAAGATGGCCGCCAGCCTAGCGCCACAGCTCAAGATGACCGCCAGCCCAGCACCACAGCACAAGATGGCCGACTCAACGCCACCGACTCTCCATCGTAGAGGGCGGAGGAGGAGACAGGCAGCTACTGTTCCTCAGGACCCGGAGAACGTTCCCGAGCGGGCGGCTGCCGTCCATGAGGCCATTCCCGATGCGGTGCCCGCTGCTGTTCCGGAGGCGGTGGCCGAGGCTGTTCCCGATGCGGTGCCCGCTGCTGTTCCGGAGGCCGAGGCGGTGGCCGAGGCTGTTCCCGATGCGGTGCCCGCTAATGTTCCGGAGGCCGAGGCGGTGCCCGATGCAGTCTCCGAGGCGGTGCCCGATGCAGTTCCCGAGGCGGTGCCCGATGCTGTTTCCGAGGCCGAGGCTGTTCCCGAGAAGGTGCTCGATGCTGTTCGAGAGGCCGAGGCAATGCCCGATGCTGTTCCCGATGTGGTGCCCGCTGCGGTTCTGGAGGCCGAGGCGGTACCCGCTGCTGTTCCGGAGGCCGAGGCGGTGGCCGAGGCCGTTCCCGATGCGGTTCCCGTTGCTGTTCTGGAGGCCGAGGCGGTGCCCGCTGCTGTTCCGGAGGCCGAGGCGGTGACCGAAGCCGTTCCCGATGCGGTTCCCGTTGCTGTTCCGGAGGCCGGGGCGGTGGCCGAGGTCGTTCCCGATGCGGTGCCCGCTGCTGCTCCGGAGGCCGAGGCTGTTCCCAAGGCGGTGCCCGCTGCTGTTCCGGAGGCGGTGGCCGAGGCTGTTCCCGATGCGGTGCCCGCTGCTGTTCCGGAGGCCGAGGCGGTGGCCGAGGCTGTTCCCGATGCGGTGCCCGCTAATGTTCCGGAGGCCGAGGCGGTGCCCGATGCAGTCTCCGAGGCGGTGCCCGATGCAGTTCCCGAGGCGGTGCCCGATGCTGTTTCCGAGGCCGAGGCTGTTCCCGAGAAGGTGCTCGATGCTGTTCGAGAGGCCGAGGCAATGCCCGATGCTGTTCCCGATGTGGTGCCCGCTGCGGTTCTGGAGGCCGAGGCGGTACCCGCTGCTGTTCCGGAGGCCGAGGCGGTGGCCGAGGCCGTTCCCGATGCGGTTCCCGTTGCTGTTCTGGAGGCCGAGGCGGTGCCCGCTGCTGTTCCGGAGGCCGAGGCGGTGACCGAAGCCGTTCCCGATGCGGTTCCCGTTGCTGTTCCGGAGGCCGGGGCGGTGGCCGAGGTCGTTCCCGATGCGGTGCCCGCTGCTGCTCCGGAGGCCGAGGCTGTTCCCAAGGCGGTGCCTGATGCAGTTCCCGAGGCGGTGCCCGATGCAGTTCCCGAGGCGGTGCCCGATGCAGTTCCCGAGGCGGTGCCCGATGCTGTTCCCGAGGCGGTGCCCGAGGCAGTTCCCGAGGCGGTGCCCGAGGCAGTTCCCGAGGCGGTGCCCGATGCAGTTCCCGAGGCGGTGCCCGATGCAGTTCCCGAGGCGGTGCCCGATGCAGTTCCCGAGGCGGTGCCCGATGCTGTTCCCGAGGCGGTGCCCGATGCAGTTCCCGAGGCGGTGCCCGATGCAGTTCCCGAGGCGGTGCCCGATGCAGTTCCCGAGGCGGTGCCCGAGGCAGTTCCCGAGGCGGTGCCCGAGGCAGTTCCCGAGGCGGTGCCCGATGCAGTTCCCGAGGCGGTGCCCGATGCTGTTCCCGAGGCGGTGCCCGATGCTGTTCCCGAGGCGGTGCCCGATGCAGTTCCCGAGGCGGTGCCCGATGCTGTTCCCGAGGCGGTGCCCGAGCTGTTCCCGAGGCGGTGCCCGATGCCGTTCCCGAGGCGGTGCCCGACGCAGTTCCCGAGGCGGTGCCCGACGCAGTTCCCGAGGCGGTGCCCGACGCAGTTCCCGAGGCGGTGCCCGAGGCTGTTCCCGAGGCGGTGCCCGAGGCTGTTCCCGAGGCGGTGCCCGATGCCGTTCCCGAGGCGGTGCCCGACGCAGTTCCCGAGGCGGTGCCCGACGCTGTTCCCGAGGCGGTGCCCGATACAGTTCCCGAGGCGGTGCCCGATACAGTTCCCGAGGCGGTGCCCGATGCAGTTCCCGAGGCGGTGCTCGATGTTGTTCCCGAGGCGGTGCCCGATGCAGTTCCCGAGGCGGTGCCCGATGCAGTTCCCGAGGCGGTGCCCGATGCAGTTCCCGAGGCGGTGCCCGATGCAGTTCCCGAGGCGGTGCCCGATGCTGTTCCCGAGGCGGTGCTCGATGCTGTTCCCGAGGCGGTGCTCGATGCTGTTCCCGAGGCAGTGCCCGATGCAGTTCCCGATGCAGTTCCCGAGGCGGTGCCCGATGCAGTTCCCGAGGCGGTGCTCGATGTTGTTCCCGAGGCGGTGCTCGATGTTGTTCCCGAGGCGGTGCCCGATGCAGTTCCCGAGGCGGTGCCCGACGCAGTTCCCGAGGCGGTGCCCGATGCTGCTCCCGAGGCGGTGCCCGATGCTGTTCCCGAGGCGGTGCCCGATGCAGTTCCCGAGGTGGTGCTCGATGCTGTTCCCGAGGCGGTGCTCGATGTTGTTCCCGAGGCGGTGCCCGATGCAGTTCCCGATGCAGTTCCCGAGGTGGTGCCCGATGCAGTTCCCGAGGCGGTGCTCGATGCTGTTCCCGAGGCGGTGCTCGATGTTGTTCCCGAGGCGGTGCCCGATGCAGTTCCCGAGGCGGTGCCCGATGCAGTTCCCGAGGCGGTGCCCGATGCTGTTCTGGAGGCCGAGGCGGTGCCCGCTGCTGTTCCGGAGGCCGAGGCGGTGACCGAAGCCGTTCCCGATGTGGTTCCCGTTGCTGTTCCGGAGGCCGGGGCGGTGGCCGAGGTCGTTCCCGATGCGGTGCCCGCTGCTGCTCCGGAGGCCGAGGCTGTTCCCAAGGCGGTGCCTGAGGCTGTTCCCGAGGCGGTGCCTGAGGCAGTTCCCGAGGCGGTGCCCGATGCTGTTCCCGAGGCGGTGCCCGATGCAGTTTCCGAGGCGGTGCCCGATGCAGTTCCCGAGGCGGTGCCCGAGGCGGTGCCCGATACAGTTCCCGAGGCGGTGCCCGAGGCTGTTCCAGAGGCGGTGCCTGATACAGTTCCCGAGGCGGTGACCACAAGGCCGTGGTGGTCTTCCACTCCGCCCTGGGGGACTCTGGCGGTGACCACGAGGACGTGGTGGTCGTCCGCTCCACCCTGGGGGACTCGGGCGGTGACCACGAGGATGTGGTGGTCGTCCGCTCCGCTCTGGGGGACTCCGGCGGTGACCATGAGGACGTGGTGGTCTTCTGCTCCGCCCTGGTGGACTCCGGCCTCGACCACAAAGACGTGGTGGTCTTCCGCTCCGCCCTGGAGGGCTTTGACTTTGACCACAAGGCCGTGGTGGTCTTCCGCTCCGCCCTGGTGGACTCCGGCCTCGACCACAAAGATGTGGTGGTCATCTGCTCCGTCCTGGTGGACGCCTCAACATGCCCTTCATGGACTTATGTTTTGTGTTTTTTTGAGTTCTGTTTCTGTCTGTTCCTTTTAGTTTAGTCTGGCCCTCCTTCCCTCCCCCTGAGCCTCCACCTGTCCGCCTCCCTCCTGGACTCCTTGTTTTGTGTTGCACCTTTCCATTCCTCCTGGTTGCTCCTGTCCCTGTTTTCTGTCCCTCCGTCCCTCCCCCTGGTCCGCCGCCGTTCCACCTCCCTCCTGCCTCTTTTTCTGTTGGGGTTTTCCTGGGTTTAGGTGGAGCATCTGGTAGCTGCTCCGTAGGGAGGGGGTAATGTCACGCTGCCAGTCTTTGTTTTCCTGGGTGTTCCCTAGTGAGCTCACTTCCCCTTAGGCACTTCACCATAGGCACTTTAATTCCGCTAGTCTGGTTGTGTCTTCACAGTAATTGCACTCCAATTAGAATCGCACAGGTGTTGACAATACTCTGTCATTAGTTTCCCTATATAGAGCTGTCTTTCTCTGTTGTCATCATGGAGTCCTTACCCTATGTGTCTCATGCTCTCGTTCCCCCGAGACTTCCTCTACCTTCTCATTCTTCCGAGTTCCCCGTTTCATCCGGTTCCCTTTTTGGTTACGTTTGTCTCTCATGACTGTTTATTTTTGTAGTTACCCCTCTGTTTAAATAAAAACCCTTACCTGCATTTGGATCTACCCTCTCTTTGTGTTTTCCCAAACCCAACCGTGACAAGGACACTCCCCAGACACCGGAAGACACCTTCCCTCCAACTAACCCACTGGTGTCTGGGAGGTCCATGGGGCAATGGAAGATGACCCCGAGCCAGAACAGCTGATTAAAGACAGCGTCATCCAACGCCTGTCGCCATGGCAAACTTGCAGAACGTAAAAATGGGAAAAAGAAAAACGAGAAGGGGCACTGCTTACTTTTTTCAGGTCGGCTGTTCTGTCACGATACTCAGGAGTGAGAAGCAAGTAGATGCTGGAAATTTCGACAACATGGAATTTTAACTAAAAGACATGGAAATACACAGAGTAAAGAGGGATTTTATCCACACTGGGACCCGGTTTAAAAAAATAGCGGTTTCACCTGATGAAAATGCCAGATCCATGTGGACAAAATGCCTATCCGATAAAAAATTTGTGCGTATTCACAGAATCGCGTCTCCGTGTGGACGGGGCCATAGATAACTGGATAATGGGATAATGAGACACACCTGGGATCAATGGAAACATAAAGAAAACACCTGGAATAAAAGAATACAAACGGGGAACAACTGGAAATAAATCAATACAATGGGGACAGGAACACACAAAACATGGAACAGAGACAGACATACATAAGGAAATACTTGAAAATACTTGAATACTTGAAATACTGGATTGAAAAAAAAAAATGATTATATATAGTTTATTCTGCAGGACTGTCATAAAAAGATTGGTAAACCAATGATTTAAAAGTCCTGCTTCTGAAATTAACACTTAAGACTGGTTTTGTGGTCCGGGGTCACATATGACTGATTTCCAACAACACAGATTGACCTCCTTGAGCTGCACAAGCTAAAGCAGAAAAAACGATAAACACCAGTTAACAACGGTTTAATTAACCCCTCAAAAGGATGTATGTGTGACTAAACTATGAAATTATGCCTATGCCTAAAACAAACAAACCAAAATATATAAAATAGAAGATATCTATGAGCAGCTGCATATTCTATTGTGCACTCAGTCTTTAAAAAAATAAGTATCTACAAAGACCACCAAATATCACAAAAATAAAGAAAACCAATGTTGGGAACTTGGCATGTCAATGACAATATGGCGCCTGTCTGTGTAACAGGCAGATCTTGGCCAAAATGATCTGCAGTGTTGACCAGACTTTATGCACATAGTTAAAAGTCCATTAGTCCAGAGTGTACATACTCTAGAGATGGGCTAAGGCATTCAAGGCTGTAGCTGGATTTCAATCAGGCTGTGCACTGCATGACAGGTGTCTCTTAAGAGTGCTGCCAGACTGTAAAAAGAGTTCTGTCCTGCCCTTGAATACAGAAGAGAGGGAAATAGATCACTATGCAATGAGCTTTAACTGGCCAGTAAACTGGAGCAGTCTGAACATCAGTGTAGAGAAAAATGCCCCGTCTCATGGTCAGAGTGGAACAGACCCCGATATCCATGCATCAATATGCTCATTCTTAGGAAATAAAGCAAAACAGAAGAAATGCCTAGTCCTCCAGAGCCCAATTAACTCTGGCAAAAAGAAGTCAAGAAAGCTGCACACATGCCCAAAAATCCTTCATTACTCTTTCAGTCTCTTTCTTAGGTTTGGGCTGAAAGGTAAAATAATAGAGTGAAGGAAACACTTCACACTTCTCATCAACATAAATATCAAAATCATTTTGACTCCGCTAGCTATGATTACTCGCTGCTTTGCTACACAAATGTGTTTTACCTATAAATACTTGGTAATTAAATTTTGCATAGCAGCATTGTATTCATATGAGAAAGCTACTCTTCTGAAAATGAGGTCAAACCAAATTTGTATAATAACACAGAGGCCCTTTATAGTCATGGAGTCTGAAATAATGAATTCGCAAATGAAAAAATAATAAGACACTCTTTCTCATCCCCCAAAACAACTGATTGTGTCAAATTGCATCAAATAGAGTATTTGGCACTGGTGTTAAGTAAACATCACACATCTGATGTGTTTTTAAGAATTATTAGAAAAATATCGGACTCTAATTGCACCAGTTTCAAACACCCGCATCTTTCAGACCTGTGTGTCAATTCTCCTCGGGAACATTAATTAGTTAACTTAACTGAATTCTTCCCAGCCTCCTTAATCTAGCCACCCATAATCTATTATGACACAATAATAAAACACGCAAAAAGGCTGCAATTAGTTTCACAGGTTGTAAAGATGGGCTATTAAGGTCTCGCCAAGGCTTCATCAAGTTCACGTTACTGGATTTCTCATCTTCATGGCATCTCTCATAAATTACAAAGCGTGGTTAAAATGGGTCAGACTAACTGATCTCCAAAGCATGCTGCTGAGAGAAACCCGTTCAGACAGCTCTATAGCCACATCTGCACCGATGAAACAGCGTGACACTGACATGACATGAACCAATGTGTATGGCTGCTCTTAAAAGCCTATTTTATTAGATTTTATTTATACACTCTCAATAATAGAATGCTTTATAGATATACAAATCATCCAGAGTTATAATGGAATACACAGACACTATCGGAAAACATTTTAGCATTTCTATCGTCTGTAAAAAATAATGCAATCTTTTTGCTACGGGTGGATATTAGAATCCTTCAGATATGACAATTTATTAGTGGTGCTGTCTAAAACAGCACTAATACTGTTGCTTATGCTTTATTCAACACCCTTAAACCAGCGTATTACCCTCGTGGCGTGCAACTTGGCCTGCATAACAAACGTGTTCACAATCGCTCAAATATATGGTGAGGTTTGAATGGTGGTGTACGTACATACACATACAGACATTTTCAAATGATGTAATTCCAATAAACAGCCTACAAGTATTTTGATTGTATACCTTGTGAGTTGACGCAAGCCACAGTTTGAGTCCTGGTTCCATTTCCACAGTTCCCTTCGGTGGGCACACACGCGCCCTCAGACTGCACCTGCCACAGGAAGCACACTGGATCCTCACAGGGCATTGACTCCAGGAGATGGGCACAGCTCTCTGTTCCTGATCCTTCTTCCAGCACCTCTCTTCTTCTCTGCCTGTAGCCTGTGAGCAGAGCGAGAGACAGGTGGATTAGGGGTATTGTGAGGGAAAATGAGTGGCCAGTGAGTACTGAACTAAAATTCTAGCGGTGGCTAAATAAGCCTGTAATAGAAACCCATTTGAAAAGGCTTTCTGTCACAGCTTTTGTTAGCAGAATAAATTCCTACTCCCCTCTCTTGCCTGAATACACTCTTTTCATTTACTCATTTGTAAAGCATGAGCTATTACAGCAAACTGAGACGCCAGTCATAAATGAAATAGCACTGGAATATGAACATTTAACACTTAAAATACTGGTTAAAGATGAAGGCAAAACATTGTTCTCATAAAAAAAAAAAAAATACATGCATTGTGCTGCTAGAAAGATACTCATCAAGTCCTTCAGTAAAAAAAAAAAAAATAATAATCTTAGGCTAGCATTAATTAATATTTCATAAACTGGCATACGTTTTCAAAGCCAGCTCTGGCTGACATCAATATGCATTAGAGTACAGTGAATAAGTGGGAAAAAAGATGAATCAGGCATTACTCCAAGCATAATTTATCAAACAAGATGATCTGATGACTAACATAAGGGTGGGATGCTAGCTGTCTGGATACCATCTGATCCTGTTTACGGTCTGTGATGAGTAGATACTAACTCCTCATATCTTTGCTCCTCGAATATGTGCATGCCAGTAGTGAGATTTGGTTCATCTCACACCCCTGCAGGGGGCTTGACTCGGCAGTCCTGGGAATGTCCTAGCGTCAGCCAAGCCTTAGAAATAATCAAAACATCACACAGCTCTCAACACTGCTGTGACACAAAAAACGGTAAACTCTATAAGACATGAGTGTATTGTGTGATGAGAGATCTGAATGTATGCCATGTATAATTCAGAACTTGGGGTATTACCAGTTTGCTTCACTTATCACAAAATATTTATGAAGACATACATAAGACCCTATATCTAAGAACAGACTTGTATTCTGTAGACATTTGCTCTGTTTCAGGATTTATGATTCCATAAAACGCATCTATATTCTACATACGTATTTACAACAATAACATTTTCTGCAAAAACGTGCCCACTTCTCTCTGGGGCTTTTCTTCTCTCTTTTATAACTTTTCTAAACCACTAAACATTTGTTTCCACAGATAATAGGCCAATAGAAACATTCCTGTAGGAGAGTGTTGTAACATATTTTGGTTCCAAGATCTGTAGCTGAGGATATATAAATAAATATATATATATATATATATATATATATATATATATATATATATATATATATATTTTTTTTTTTTTTTTAATTTAAAACATTGATATAATATTCACTGTCTGCTCCAAATTTAAACATATTAAAATGTGCCATTTCTCTCCTAATTGTATAATTATATTAATAATATATACTATTAATTTTGTATATAAAGACTGATATTCTTATAACCTTCCCCACTTCCGGGGGGAATTGGTTGTATTTTACAGGGACTTATTGCACTAATGAAATTAATTTGTTCAAAATAATTTTTAAGCTATCCATCATCCATAAAAAGCCTTCATATTTGTTATACAGACACTTATAACTTTTACTGTCATCTCAGGAGGTTGTCATATACTGGAGACAGACCAACTGTAAAATAAAGTGAGAAATAAAAAATGCCTCAAAATATATTTACTTAAATATTCAATGTTATACACACACAAAATATATATCAATATTTAAATACGCTTCAGCCCATGCACTAAAATGCACGTTTTGTTTCTAGAAGACACAACATTACTGAAGGTGTAACAAACAACTTCCTTCACCTCTGAGCACCAAGATCAGCATTCCTCTTCTGTAGATGACAACAGCTCAACCCCAGGACAATAAAAGAACAAATTACGACTACACATCATTCTGAAACTACACCTGAGCAGCATTGTGAAGGACACACTCCCATGGAGAACATGCATGCAGACACAGTTCACACACCAACAGCCCTGTTTCTGGAACACAATGAATGCCTGGATGGCCAATGCCCTCCTCCAAACTGTGAAAAACAATTTGGTGGAGACACATCCCTGCGGATATTAATAATTGAAAGGTTCACGGGAGCTATCGGATTTATTCATAGGAAAGACTGGTGGACTGCAGGCAGCGTTTCACTTCCAATACTTCAGAACCTTATCAGTCCCACTTCAATGCTCCCTACTCACATTAATGCTGGATAGAATTTGCCACTTACCATCATTACCAAGCCGGTGTTCAATTTATTCCTCCACACACGCTTACATTCACCCAAGATGACACAAAGAGGATAAAAAAATGACTGTGGCCAATTGTAGATTTGTAATGCGCTAGAAATGTTAATAAAACAACTAAAAAACAAATCCATGAGGCTCCTCTGACGAAATGGGTTTGTATGTGTAGAAAAGAAGTTCATTTCTCTATTTATGAAAGCTCTAGGCTCTGGAGTTCTGCATTGTTCATCAAATATATAAGATCAAACGATACTCTGAAACAGCAGTGAGGTGAAGGGCTTGAAAACAGTAAACAGACTCTTGTCTAACAAGGTGCAGCCTAAGCAACGAATAAAAGAGAATCTAGACACCCTAACTATCAGACAGTCCCACTGGGACAACACGTCACAAAACCTTCTAGACAGCACTCAATTTACATGAAAAGCAAATCCTTCTCAGATGGGTTTGTTGCAAGGGAAAAAAGTGACCTCTGATATCTCTCGAGAGTTTCAGAAGAAATATCAATGTCTCGAATTGATTTGCCAAAATATCTGCAAGTATGCAATCAAAAGTTAGAGATTTCAGTATGAACGCATTCAATTCTTTTTTTTTTGCATTTTGTAGTTCACTCTAACTCCTACGAATAATTAAATAAATTAATACCAAAAACATTTAAAATACCATATTTTATATTAGTTTTTTTTATACATACACACACTGTGGACCATATTTATAATTTATACCTTTCTGATGCAATACATTTTAAAATGTCATTTATTTGTAGTTTATTCTTATGTTCTTCAATCTTCAGTGTCACATTATGCTTCAGAATTTGTTTTCATTAATGTTAAATATTTTTTGTGAAAACGGAGATACTTTTTTTCAGGATTATATGATAAATATAAAGTATTAAATAAAAGCATTTATTTAAACAATTTAAACAGAAGCCTTGTACCATTATGTCTTTACTGCCACTTAGTAAAATTATTACATAAGATTATATCATGTTATTTTTAAACATTTTTTATCTCATAATTCAGATATTCATACCCCTAAGTCTAGAATGTTCATCTTGTTTCAGTAAAGCAGGTGAATGATAAAAGTGCATCAGAGTTTTGAAGCTGGGATTATTCCTATAATTCTTCCTCAGAATGAGTCATTTCTGACTGAAAGCTCCACTTATGTATGACTGATTTGTGTGACATCAGTCTGTCCTCTGCTAAATTTTCTCATTTTAGGTTAGTACCCTGGCAGCCTGCTTCAGTGACAGATGTTATCATCTCTCACCAGAAGCGGTGTCAGTTTTAGATACTCTGTTACCTCCGTGTTCAGCTCAGTAGAAAGGTGTACCAATCATTAATTTTAAATGCATATTTAAAGTGGATTTTACAGCTTCTATTAATAAAAGGGGCAAAATGATTTTAGTTTTTTCTCTCCATTGATGACATTTCATTCCCATGTTGGCCCACCTTTTCGTCCATGTGTTTCCATGCAGTTGTCGTGGAGACAGGCCCCCCAGGAGGACCAGGATGAGAGCAGGCACAGCAGTGGGCACGGTATGGAGCATGGCTGCACCGCAGAAGGCAAATCTCCTGTACACAGACGCCCACTTACTGGCCTAGACACTAGAGAGGTATAAAGAGAAATAATCCATATGTTGGGCAAATGTAGTTAGAACATTTTTTGGCAAAATATAGTTCAGCTTAATAAGTATGATTTTCTGATCTTTCCTGCTGAGCACAAACTCCCACACAGAATAAAATTCATTTCAATGTAAACCAATGCAAGTATTTGGCTTAAAGTACATGAAACACTATCAAATTAGAAAAATAGAAAAATACAATACAGGAAAGGGCCTGGTTTTATCCATCAGTTGGTGATTGGATGGCAGATCTGAATGCGAGCTTGGAGTTGATTGTAAGATTGTAAGTGTCAGAATTAAATGCACTAAATGATAGGAGAAATTATTTGATTTCTCAGGAAGACCAAGTTATGACATTCTGAATAAACATTATAAATTACAAAGGAAAAAAATGAAACATGCATGGATAAATTATTTACAATAAGATCAATAATATGCATTCAGAAAATAGATATTCAAGGTGAAAACTGGACAATTTAATCCATCAGAAATGTGTTTGATTGTGAAATGAGAGTGTTATGTAACAGAATAAAGCTAGGCTTAATATGAATTTGCTAAAAAAAATCCTTAAATAGCTATTTGGATGTTGATTAATGCTATCATGGACTAAGAGACATCAGTGGGAAAGTAAAGTTGTTTCAGAGGAATGGAAAGTTAATTTTTCGTTCAAGAATAAAGTGTACTGGATAAATAGTGCCCAATAAAACCAGGAACATTGAGTAAGAAAGCCTTTGAATTGCATTGATTCTCAATGTGACTTTTGTCAAACAAGTGTTCCAAAGTTTAGGCAAACCTCTTGAAAGGCTCTTACTTTGGCTGTGCTCTGTTAACATTAGTGTGGGAGTCCTCTGGGTCAGGTGGAAAGCAAACACCACTGCTGATTTCCATTGATCTATATCCCCAAACAACATTGATTGAAAGGAGTCATCTTCATCTGTATGCCTTTCTCAGCTCAGCATGCCTCGAATCCATCCATAAGCTGCTTTCACTGGCTGGTGCAGCTCCTCGAAATTAATTTCAAAGCAAGGTGACTCCCTTTAACTACCTCTAATCTTAGAAACAGGCATGGTTACACACAGCCAATGCAAATGGCTAACCAAAATACTTTTTGATCAGGATTTCCTAAACCAAAATGAATTAGTCGTTGAAAACCAACACATCTGCAGCTGAAAAGATGCACAGAAATTGCTCAGTCACACCACTGTAGCTTACTGTCCTTTAGACACTGATCCTTACCCTCTTTTCTGTGATGAGGGGTGGAGTTGTCTGGGACCTGGACGCAGTACAGCTGCCTGGTCTGAATCCCTCCACCGCAGAGAACGCTTACATTGTTAAGCCGTCTGTCCAGCTGGCTGAGAAGAGGGGCCACTTGACAGTTCCCCCAATCTGTGGTCTTCCACACATACCTGGAGAACAAAAGCACACGCATACTTTGGTGAAACTTCTTTTGTTTTGGCCCTTAAAGTCTCATTACATCGTTCTGGGTTCCTCTCAAAAGTTGCATTGGATAAATGGACACAGTGAGCTGCCACTGAAAGATACTAATAGGCTTAGCTTCCTGTTTTCCGGTAGGAAACCATCTACTAATGAAAATGCACTAACTAAGCAAAATGTTATGATGCATAACGCAGTGATTTTAATGAAATAACAGTCTGCTGCTATTGATCAAAAACCTAATCTCATTAATTAACTTCTTCTAATCTTTGCTATGCTCGGATGCAACAGGGGTTCAGTAAATAAATACTTGGAACCCAGCACTCAAAAAATAATTTAGTACTTTTTTTACACTTTTACATACAGTAGGATATTAATTATTATTGGGAGGCTAGAATACAAACCTAGGACAGTTTGGTAGTAAGTCCCCGATGATGTTGCAAGCTTCCTTTTCTTCAAGAGCGGTGCATTCTTTGCCCAGTCCAATAGGAGTCTGCGTTATGCTTCGAGTCCTGACTCGAAAACCAGGCGACATATCCGATGCCCTACATGTCTTTGAACACGGACTCCAAAGGGACCAATCAGAGGTCTCGCAGTCTCTGGGCATAATGCATGACTGGAATGTTCCAGGGCCGTTGTCAAGAGTACAAAGACTAAGAACAAGAAAACAAATAAATTAGGAATGAGAGGCGCAATGAAAACATATTGAAACATTTCAATACTGCCACAAAGAGCAGATGAAAGACAATATGCCATTTAGAGTTGAAAGGACTCAGTGAGAATATGCTTTATGAGATAAATGCCATCAATTGTTCCTCTACTGCTACTATTTAATAGGGTGTAATGAATGCAATTTGTGATTCATTTAAAACAAATTTACAACCCAAACCCCCCCGCCAAATTTTTTTTTTAAAGCAACATAGCCAACTTTTCATTGTATAATTTGCATATTTAATACTATGAGTAAAATACCTGTGGCAAGAGAAGACTAAATTAATAATGAGTCAGAGATCTTCAAATTTTCTTAATAAACTGCAATGCTTGAGTGATGGTATACAGCACTTTTTTTTTTTTTTTTCGCATAGCAGACACCAGAGTCTAATGAATGTAAAGTGAAGCATATTTTAAATGAGTTATTCACCTTTGTATCTACGAAGCAACATCTGCAGTATGAAATATGAATAAATACACAACAAATTGGATATCTAATTAGCGATTCATCCATATAAGTCACCCGATTCAATTACTTGTGTATGTCCTAATCCGTTTGTGTAGCATTCATTTTCACTTCATTTTCAATGATAATTAGACTATAATTGGAAAAACTGCAGAAATTGAACTCAGGTGGGAAATATTTGAATCGCTACATTTCATTAAGCATGCATGTAAGATTCACAAATGAATATGTTAATTAGAGCGAATGCGCTGTCTCACTGTAAAATAACACCGCGGCCTCTCTCTTGTTATGCTACACCTGTAGTAAACCTGTCAGACCCCATTCTGCTCTACATACCCCAACAACACCTTCCTCCACTTTGAACTGTGAATGAGGATGCTTGAGAATCCATATTAAACAAGCATGGAATGAAAAAAAAAAGAAAAGGAACACCTGCCGTTTCCACAGACGAAGACATTTCAGTCATTGAGCCAACTAAGATTCACTTATAAGACATACATATGCTGACAGAATACAGTCAGGTCTTGCTGCCAGACATAGATTTGCTCTCAGCGAAATTAATCACAGATGACACAACTCCCAAAGAATGCAAGTTTCACTACGTCAACTCTAATTTCATAAGCTTTTGTCTTCATAAGCCAATGACAGGTGACAATGCCAAACGTGTGAATAATGAAGATATTTGTGTCAGAGCACAGCAGCCTCTTTTCACCTGACGTGAGGATTAACAAGGGATGATCCCCATTTTACAGTCTGTTTAAACTGACATATCAAGAACTGTTGCTTTACGCTAGTAGAGTTACACGGCTCTTTGCACTTCATATAAGGCCCTAATCCACTTATACTACAGCTATAAAACTTATTTACTGTTTATAATTACATAATTTTACATACAATTTTATTTCTAGAAAAATTGTATCTAAAATTATAGATGCAATTTAAACTTCCTAAGAAGAAAATGGGCATTTCAGCAAGATATCTGATAGGATTTTTGATAATTGCTAATTATGAGAGCCATAATAATTAATAAATACTTTAGATTTGTTTAAATTTAGTGTGAAATAATTCCAGATTAGTGTTGGGTAAATTACTTTCAAAAAGTAATTAGTTTAGCCTTTTAGCTTTAAAAACAACTTTAATACTTAAACATTTTTCAAAAAAAAATTTAACCTTCTTTGGAGAACAAATAAAAAAAAAATCTGAATAACAAAAAAGCTTAAGAAAAGTTAAACAATACATTTGTTTGGCAAGAAAAGATCAACTAGTAAAATCGCTACAGGTTTATGTCAAAATAACACTTTAACTAATGTAGGTAAGAATAAATTCTATAAATGACCATTGCATTCATAATATCAAAAGAATTGTGTGTGTGATTTGTTCTGAAGGTGCCAGTGCTGTACAAACGCGTCTGTCTCTGGCTCAGCACCAGCTAAAGAGTGAACGAAGGTTTAAATTTAGCAGCCGATGCTGTGTACCGCACTGAACAATCTAATCACACTGGTGTGATTGTATCAAATATAAAAAAATATATCATTCACCTATTTTTGTCTTTTGGAAGCTGCATTTAAAATCCACTTGGCTCAAAAATCTACAGGGGGATAACTTTGAATTAACATGACACCTCTGATGTTAGTGATAATGTCAGTTCATTTCTATATATCATTAGCTATAATTGATTCACTGTTTGAATAACCGTGGAAAATAAATGTAGCCTAAATATAAATGTCTAATGTTTTTATTAAATTGTAATCACTTTCAATAAAATTCAGTACCATTAAACATATTTAATTAGCCTACATGACACCTATTGTCTGGCTGCTTTTAGCCTTACCCGGAGTTGGCACTCCTGCCTATGACCTCGCGTTTAGTTTCATATGATTACATAATCAGATAATATTCGTTTTCGATTTGAAATTTGAAGCCGATATCTAGGCTATTTATTCTTTTATGAACAACCTGGTAAGCGGACGACCTGAGAAGACACACGTTGTGTGTAAATCATGGCACGC